>NC_044063.1:33450096-33517596 GCF_902167405.1 Gadus morhua
GCTCACCTTCCCTCCCTTTCTCCCTCCCTCCTCTCTTTGTCCTCTAACGGCACATGCCTGGCATTGACCTCTGACCTCTGAGCCCTGCAGGGGGAGGAGGGCGAGGGCCTCAGGAGTCATCTGACCGGTCAGGTGAGGGAGAAGCACACGGCCGACGGTTAGCCATGCTGCCGAGAGAGAGAGAGAGAGAGAGAGAGAGAGAGAGAGAGAGAGAGAGAGAGAGAGAGAGAGAGAGAGAGAGAGAGAGAGAGAGAGAGAGAGAGAGAGAGAGAGAGAGAGAGAGAGAGAGAGAGAGAGAGAGAGAGAGAGAGAGACCTCTGTACCAGATAGTACTCTGCTAAAAATGTGAATGTCTTCTTGTTAAACATGGGGAGGGGCTTGTATTGGTCTAGGCTGAAGCTGCCCCCAGAAGGTCTGACCCCAGCGGACAACACCCGGTTAGTCCTTCACATGAACCGTAGAGCCAGCAGCACTTCAGGACATTGCTGCCCGGGCTGAAGGTAGTCTCATGGTCCCATGGTCTCAGATACAATCCCCAGACGAGCCTGACCTCACCTTTACATCTCCAGAGAGGTCCCATCTTCAGTGGATCCTATTGGAGGATCGAGGGGCGCCCCACCTGGCTGTAGCTCCAACGTTCAGTGTTGCTCTCTCTCTGTCTCTCTCTCTGACGCGCAACCTGCTGATATTCAGATTGGCTGAAAGCAGCAGAGATGGAGTACAGAGGAAGGGATCTCTTTGACAGGTAGAGAGATAGGACTCAGATTCTAGTGCTACAAAATGAGTCTCTAATTGAGCTGAAGAATGGGTTTCTACTAGAGCTGTCAAGCGATTAAAATATTTAATCGTGATTAATCGCATTAATGTCATAGTTAACTCACGATTAATCGCGTTTAATCGCAAATTATTTTTCTATGCCAAATATCCCTTGATTTTTTTGTCCCAGAATTCTTCTAATTTTAATTATCTTATCAGCATGGTGAAGTGCATCGGCTTGCCTTGTGCAAATTATTTTTTATTGATAACAACATTGGCATATACTAAACAATCAAAACAGGACGATACAAAAAAAGAGCCTATAGTGCAATTAAATGACTGCTTTGAACAAATGTCATTTGAACCTAGCAGTCAGGCTATTGCTTCGATGTTTTGAGCCAAAGAAAAAGAAGAAAAAAAAAAATATTTTTTTAAAATAAAACAATCGCGTTAATCGCGCGATAATTTTTTTGACGCCGTTAAAATTGGTTTGCGTTAACGCCGTTAATAACGCGTTTAACTGACAGCTCTAGTTTCTACATAACACCCCTCACCTGCTACTGGTTAGTGAGGATCCGATAGTTGAGCTGAAGGATGGGTTTTCTACATAACACCAATCACTTGCTGGTTTTGTTGTGTGTGTATGTGTGTGTGTGTGTGTGTGTGTGTGTGTGTGTGTGTGTGTGTGTGTGTGTGAGAGTGTGCGTGTGTGCAAGTGTCTGTGTGAGTGCTATGTGGGTTGTGTGTGTGTGTGCGTTCATGTGTGTATGGGTGGGTGCCAGAGGTAGAGTGGCCATCGGGAAGATCGGGGGTTTACCCGGGTGGCCGATCCATTTATGTGGGCCGCGGCAGTAATTAGGGAGTTTACCCGGGTGGCCGATCCATTTATGTGGGCCGCGGCAGTAATTAGGGCCGCTGGCATCCCCTAGCGGCCGCCGTGCCATTGGTCACACGAACGAGCAATCGCGAAATGTAAGAGAGATACCCGTTAGGGCCTCTTCCCTGCCCCCTCTCCCCCCCCCCCCCCACCGTCAGGATTCCTTGCCCAACAAACCCCCGCAGCCTCCAACCCCCCCCCCCCCCCCCCCCAACAACTCAGCGCAAGGCCGGTACGGTAAGCTCCAGCTATGAAAAAGTGCCCAACTCTACCCCTGGTGGGTGCTGTGTGTGTGTGTGTGTGTGTGTGTGTGAGTGTTTGTGTGTGTGTGTGTGTGTGTGTGTGTGTGTGTGTGTGTGTGTGTGTGTGTGTGTGTGTGTGTGTGTGCCTGTGTGCGTTTGCATGTGTGTGTGTCCGTTAGAAGGTATTGAGCACTTAACTTCCATTATAGGCTCACCCTATTAGAAGGGGAGAGAGAGGAGAGAGGGGGAGAGAGTAAGAGCTCTGTGGGTTTTTTGTTCAATGACAGAGATTGATGGATGTGGTTTTCCTCTAGAAATATGAGGATTGTAAGAGAGAGAGAGAGAGAGAGAGAGGGAGGGAGAGAGAGACGCTTTTAACCTAAGCGACTTAAAACAAGTACCTTGTCAGAAGAAAGAGAAATAACCATCTATTCCTGTCTGTACATTTCAAAGTCCAAGTGAATTCTGAATAAGTGAGTCTTGAGTCTCTTGTTTCGGGTCCAGGTGAACTCTGAATAAGTGAGTGTTGAGTTTCTTGTCCAGAGTCCAGGTAAACTCTGAAGAGGGGAGTTTTGAGACTCTGGAAGCTTGGTAGCGACTCTGTGTTCCTGACTTCAGCAGAGAGTTTGCTCCACCGAAACAGAAGAGTTGTGACTCTTTTCTGCAACCTTTACTTGCTCCTATATCATACCAAATCATTCATCAGTATGAATGTGGTTGCAATGCAAGCCACACTATTGTGATCATGTTTCTAATCATTCTTTGGCCTCATTTTCAGTAATTATCCCCTCCAAAAGTTTGAGGGAAACATGTAACAAATGCCCAAAAATGTGCTTGATATCAGTGCATTGTGCTATTCATACCATGATGTGACAAGCATGGTATACTTTTTTTGAATATTTTTTTTATCATATTGTAGCAGGCTCGTGGGTTCTGGGTTTCCACGCTACGTTGAATAGTAAACCACACAACACAAAGAGCAGTTCAAAGTTAGGGTAATTTATTTACAGAGTAAATACAACCACCAGGGTGGGAAAAGGGTCATCCACCTCAGTTCGGGTACAATCCGTTATCCGTAATCCATCCAATTCACTTTCCATCTATCGCTCTCTCGTTGGCCATACAGCACTTCCAGACGATCACACAGATACTGTCTGTACTTCTCTAGGCTTCCAAACTCACACAGCCCCCGTCTGTAGTTTGTTAGCCCTTTTAACCCCCAAGCACCCCTGCTTAATGCTCCTCAGGCTTGCATCGGTATAGGGAGGAAGTCCATATAAGGCTTGTGGGTGGAACAAGCAGGTTGCCAGATATACCACTCCCCTCACTCCTTCCTGCCGTCTGCCACAATATTATTAACATGGAAAAAGAATGGAGCAAAAATACAAAAATCTACCACTCCAAACGTGATCACCTGAGAGATGTCAAACAAAGTAAACATATGTAAACCAGAAGTATGAAGTTACTGCTCCGACCTCAGGGTCTTCGTAACCCGGCGTCAACCTAAACGGCCACACCCCGTTTGCCACCAAAAGATGACCCTTGGTATCTTGGCCTTATTTGAACTGAAGAACCTTTCTGCCTGTTTAAAAAAAAATTAACAATTTGCTTGAAGGAAAAAGCTAATGACACCAAGTGCACTATAAATGCTCCTGAGAACGTCCTGATCACAATGGATATTTAGTTTTTCTTCAGATTCAGTAAAAATTTTCCGAGAGTTGCATGAATAGGATTTAGGAAATGAGTTGCCATTTGTCCCTGGATCAGATGTCGGCTTCAGAGACCTCAAGGACATGAACCTGGTCCACAAGGACCTCTGTCCTGTGGAAGGCTTTGAGTCCACAGCTAGACCAAGGACTTCAGCTCAAAGGGCTGACTGGAACAAATATAAATTGGCAGAGATTGAGGAGCAATATTTCTCGAATTATAACTTCTCGAATCATAGTCATCAATTATTCACGATAAGTGAATTCCAAAGGTCCTACCATTGGAAGCTTCTAGTGCTCGAGCACAAAGAGCTAAGATAGGAAACATACACCATGTTCAGCTTGCGTCTCAGAGGATCTTACCAATAATCTAGCTAGGACGTGGTCAAGGCCCGTCCTCTCCTCTCCTCTCTCCTGTCCTCTCCTCATTCTCCTCTCCTCTCCTTCTCTCTCCTCCTCTCCTCTATTTTATGTGGTCAGGCCTGTGGTAAGTTGGACTTCGTGACAGCTGTTGCTAGGGAACAGAAGGGTCTCACCTGTCCCCTTCTGTAGCCATTTATACCCTCAGACGTGACATGAGAGAGAGAGAGAGAGAGAGAGAGAGAGAGAGAGAGAGAGAGAGAGAGAGAGAGAGAGAGAGAGAGAGAGAGAGAGAGAGAGAAGGGGGAGTATGTGTGCTCATTTGTATTTCGATGCTAATGCAGCTATGCTATCTCTTTTACCAGGGTCCTTCAGGAGCGATCACATCAGGGCCTCTGACGTCCTGCCCATCTTAAAGGAGAAGGTCGCCTTTGTGTCAGGTTAGTAACAAGGGAAAAGAACGCCTAACCCTTCAGCGTTAGTTCCTTGCCCTACCTATTGAGGTTACAATGTCTGTGGTTGGTCTCTCTGTCTGTGGTCTGTCTCTCTCTCTGTGGGTCTGTCTCTCTGTCTGTGGTCTATCTATTTGTCTGTCTCTCTGTCTGTGGTCTGTCTGTGTCTGTCTTTCTTGCTGTGTTCTGTCTCTCTGTCTGTAGTTGGTTTCTCTGGCAGTGATGTGTCTCTCCTTCTGTCGCTCTGTCTGGGGTCTGTCTCTCTTGCTGTGGTCGGTCTCTCTGGCTTTCTCTCTGTCTGTGGTCCGTCTCTCTCTCTGTGGTCTGTCTCTCTGTCTGTGGTCTGTCTCTCTCTCTGTGGTCTGTCTCTCTGTCTGTGGTCTGTCTCTCTATGCTCTTTCTCTCTGGCTGTGGTCTGTCTGTCTATATCTGTGGTCTGTCTCTCTGTCGGTGGTCTGTCTCTCTGTGGCCTGTCTCTCTGTCTGTCTATGGTCTGTCTCTCTCTCTGGGGTCTGTCTCTCTCTCTTTGGTCTGTCTCTCTGTCTGTGGTCTGTCGCTCTCTCTATGGTCAAGTATTGTCAATTCCAACGTTGGATTCTGACCCATGGTGCATTAAGTTTAAAATGGTATAATTTTGTAAAAAGAAATAAGTAAAATGCATAATAAATAAATTCAAAATAGCTCAAAATAGTTCTGAATAGTGCAAAGGTAGGCAAAATAAAACGGTATATATATATAAAAAAGTAAATGGTCCGGGGTTATTGGGGGCAGATGGGAGGGGCTTTCAGGATTCAGTGGGGAGGGAAGGGAGAGAGTTGAGCTTCCTGACAGCCTGCTGGTAAAAACTGTTTCCCAGTCTGGTGGAGCCGGCACAGAGGCTGCGGTACCGTCTCCCAGAACGTAGGAGGCCGAAAAGGCTGTGTGAGGGGTTGCTGGGGTCACCCTCAATGCTGGTTGCTTTGCGGGTAAGGCAGGTTCCATAGATGTCCAGGAGGAAGGGGAGTAGGACACTGATGATCCAACCAGCAGCCTTCTCCGTGCGCTGCAGGGTCTTGCGGTTGGATGCAGTGCAGCTCTCATACCACACAGTGATGCAGCTGGTCAGGATGCTCTCGATGATGCCTCTGTAGAAGGAGCACTTGATGGATGGTGGCCTCTTGCTCTCTTCAGCTTGCGGAGGAAGTAGAGGCACCGCGTTGGAGATGAGACCAACCATGGTTGTGTCATTCGCAAACTTCACAATGTGGTTGCCACTGAAGGACGAGCGCAGTCGTGGGTCAGCAGCGTGAAGAGCAGGAGGCTGAGCACACAACCTTGGTGGGCCCCCATGCTCAGAACGGTGGTTCTGGATGTGTTGCTGCCGACCCGCACTTCCTGAGGCCTTTCACTGAGGAAGTCCAGCAGCCAGTTGCACAGGGAAGAGCTGAGCCCCAGCTGGTTCAGTTTGCCAATCAGCTGCTGAGGGATGATGGTGTTGTATGTTGAACTAAAGTCTATGAACAGCATTCTGACCTATGAGTTTTTTGTGTCCAGGTGGGTGAGGGCTGGGTGAAGAACAGAAGAGATAGCATCCTCAGTGGATCTGATACCTCAGTATGCAAACTGATAGGGGTCCAAGGTGGTGGGAAGGGTGGATTTAATGTGAGCCATGACTAGCAGAGCAAGGCAGAGCAGCATGATTATGGAGGTCAGTGCAACGGGATGATAGTCATTGAAAGTCGATGGTGAAGGCTTCTTTGCAACAGGTATGATGGTGGTGGCTTTGAAGCATGACGGGACAACAGCCCGACTCAGAGAAGCTTGGAAAATGTCTGTGAAGACATCTTCGAGCTCCTCTGCACAGTCCTTCAGCACACGACCAGGGATGTTGTATGGACCTGCAGCCTTTTGGGTGTTGATCTTGGAGAGGGTACTCTTCACGCTGGCTTCAGTCAGGCACAGGGCCTGGTTGTGGGGAAGAGGGGGTAGTCTTCTGTGGGCAGTGGTGTAGTCTATTTTATTGTAGTGGGTATACTGTGATGATTCCCTCCCAGCCTCGTACAAACCCGTCCGACCGGTACGTGTACGTGTGTGGCACTTATGGGGTGTCGCACCACACTCACCAACGCAGGGGTCTACAACCCGCTGATTTAAGAGTATAATGATGATCAACAATCATGGAAAGCTGAGTAGGTTTATCAGTTTTAATAACAGTATGAACAAATAGAACACAAAAATGACAAGTTGTCCTTTGTATATCTATAGTAGCAATAGCACATGCTAAACAAGGACAAAATCTACTCAATATAATTTAATGAACTGTTAACATCCATGGCTAACCAGTGCATGAGAAGGAGATGACAGGAGACTAATGTTTCACTCTTTCAATTGCTCTAATTTGAGCTCTTACTGTTGTTATCTAACATACCATACAGTAATTGAATTGTGTAAAAGTGTGAAATTACTGCACCTTAAAAATGACCATGAATTAGCTATACTCTCATTTGCATAGTGATTAACATTATGAATTTAAATTGTGTATACCTGTATGTTGGCTGACATTTACCTACAACTTTTTTTCCCTCCACTCTAACCAAGGATGACTGTTTTTAAATTCCCTAGCCTGACACCCAGTCTGAAAGGCTGGCCAGGGGTTCTCATCTAAAAGTAACAAGGAGATATAAAGTGGGATTAAAACATTGTCTTCTGTTGACTACTTATTATGTGGTTTACACATTAATATGGGAGGACTGGACACACACACACACACACGCACGCCCACGCACGCACACACGCGAGAAGGAGGGGCTCGGCCCGCCAACTAACGTGCAGAGATGCAGGGGCAGCTTCGCGCTTCATAACAGAGACAGGGCAGAGCGCGAGCGCGCAGCGGGAATTTTATGAATGGTGAATGTAGGAGATTACTTCCCCTGCTTAAAGTATTTTATTGCAGTTATACCCAACCGATATTTCCGAAAAATAAACACAGAAGTGAAAGATCTGTCACAAGACGATTGATACGTATCCGTGCACATTTTTAAGTGGGTATACGCAAATCCTGGTGCGTTCCCAGTGGGTATAAGGCGTATACCTGCGTATCACGTAGACTACACCACTGTCTGTGGGGGCATGCTGTTGTGGGTTTCAAACCTGGCAAAGAAGCTGTTGAGGTTATTCAGCAGAGAGGTGTTGCTGTCACAGGTCTGTGGTGAGGGTTTGTAGTCCGTGATGGTCTGGATCCTACACCACAGGCTCCCTGTGTCTCTGCTGTCTTTGAAGTGTCCGGTTATTTTTTGAGGTTTGGCTTTCCTGATGCCACGGGACTGGTTGGCCCTCAGGCAGGCTGCGTCCCAAGCTCTTAAGGCGGTGTTCCTGGTACTCAGTAGCACGCAGACTCCTGTCAGCAATGGCTTCTAGTTAGCCCGTTGGTGATGGCTCTGGGGATGGTAACATCAGCAATGCATTTGCTAATGTAGGAGGTAACAGTCAGAGTACTCCTCAATGTCTGTAGTAGTTGTCGTGGTAGTTGCCTGCCTGCTTAAACATCTTCTAGTCAGTGGATTCAAAGCAGTTCTGAAGTGCAGCAGAGGCCCCCTCTGGCCACACAAACACCTGCTTCAAAACCGGTTATGGTGACTTTCACCTTTGGTCTGTAAGCTGGCATTATGGCACATTTCCACCAAGTGATGCGATTAGGTCCGGTACGATTGGGTCCGGTAAATGTAGTACAGTTAGGTGGGGTCAGGCGCGGCTCAGTTACGGCTTGCGTTTCCACCGCCGACAGTACCCTTAATGTAGGGCGGGGTTTAGGCTGGATGGCCATAGTGCGGCAGCTACGTAAGCATCGTGACATCATAGCAGATATACACAGTGTAGCCTGCTAATATATCTAATCAAAAAGAAGAACGTGACGCATTAAACAAATATAAACAATTTAGGACGTCCAGAAGGGACGGCAAACTTTTTTGCAACATTTTCTTCAATAAACTATGCTTTCACAGTTGTCCAGAAATACCTCTGTGTTACTGTGTTTATTTGTCGTCATCCCCCTGTCGCCTGGAAGTGATGATGCTTTCGACAAATCAACGGACAGGGTGTGTGTCTCCAACTTTTTGGCACCCTTTCAGACTGCTTGGTACCCCAACAGAGGAGAAAAAAAAAATTGGTATGGCTAATTGCGGCCAAGTTCGGACCCCGCCCACTTTTGGCGGTGGAAACGCAAACCGTACAGCACCTAATTGCGCCTAACCGTATCGCATCGCTTGGTGAAATGCACCATTAGCATGACACTGATGTAGTCTGAGTGGCCGATGTGGGGGAGGGGCGAAGAGTTGTAAGTACCTTTGAGTGGGGTTTAAACCAAGTCCAGAGTGTTACTTTCTCAGATGTTGCTGGAATTGGGGGAGAACAGATTTGCATGATTATAATCCCCAGCGAAGATGTAAAAGCCGTCTGGGTGGGCTGTCAGATGCTCACCGATGGCGTTATGAAATTCCCAAAGTGCCTAGATTCTATCAGCGTTGTTGGAAGTGGGAGGGATATACACAGCAACAAGCAGAGTCGCCGTTATGACTCTCGTTGATAGAAAGGACAGCACCTTACGATCATAAACACATCGACGTCAAGCATCACTGATGTACACACAGACAACACCACCTTTCTTTTTTCCTCTTTTCACAAGGACTCTGTCTGAACGGTGGCACGGGAACTGCTCAAGCTTAACGAATGAGTCCAGGATGCTGTCGGGTAGCCATGTCTCCGTAAACACATAAACACAGCCTTCCATCACATCGCGGTTCACAGACCTCAGCAGCTGTATATGATCCATTTTATTGTCCAGAGACCTTACGTTCGCCAAGAGGAGAATTGGAGGAGTAGGCCTGTATGGCGTATTAACCAGCCTCGCTTTAACACTTCCGCGTTTTGCAGACGAAGTAGTCCTAGCTCCTGTGAATCGTGTCTCAGTGAGTCGGATAATACTTCCTCAGAAAAGTTGCGGTCAACCTTTTCTGTTAATGTCCAATGCAAACCGTCGGCTGTAATTGTGTTAATCCGCGGGAAAAGATGAAGAAAAGTTAGGAAAGGACTCCATATTGGAGTATTGGAGTCTCTCTGTCTGTCTCTCTGTCACCCGTTCTGTCTCTCTACGACTCTGTCTGTCTCTGTCTGTGGTCTGTCTCTCTTTCTGTGGTCTGTCTCTCTGTCTGTCGTACTACTCGTTCTGTCTGTCTCTCTCTCTATGGTCTGTCTCTCTCTCTCTGGTATTTCTCGCTCTGTCGGTAAAATAAGATGTCTCTGCGGTCTGTCCCTATATCTGTGGTCTGTCTCTCTCTCTCTCTGTCTGGCTGTCTGTGGTCTGTCGCTCTCTCTATGGTATGTCTCTCTGTATGCGGTCTGTCTCCCTCTGTGGTCTGTCTCTCTGTCTGTGGTCTGTCTCTCTGTCTGTCGTACTTCTCGCTCTGTCTGTCTCTCTCTCTATGGTCTGTCTCTCTCTCTGTGGTATTTCTCGCTCTGTCTGTCTCTGCGGTCTGTCCCTCTCTCTGTGGTCTGTCTCTCTCTCTCTCTGTCTGGCTGTCTGTGGTCTGTTGCTCTGTCTGTGGTCTGTCTCTCTGTATGTGGTCTGTCTCTCTCTGTGGTCTGTCTCTCTGTCTGTGGTCTGTCTCTCTGTCTATCTCTCTCTCTGTGGTATGTCTCTCTGTCCGTGGGCTGTCTATCTCTGTCTGTCTCTCTGTCTGTGGTCGGTCTCTCTGTGATCTGTCTCCCTGTCTGAGGTCAGTCTCTCTGTCTGTGGTCTGTCTCTCTGTCTGTGGTCTGTTTCTCTGTGGTCGGTCTCTCTGTCTGTGGTTGGTCTCTTGGTCTATGTTAGTAAAGATTAAAAGACCCGAAATCTGCATAGTAACTTATGATTCATTAGAAATCAGAATTAACGTGTGTGTGTGTGTGTGTGTGTGTGTGTGTGTGTGTGTGTGTGTGTGTGTGTGTGTGTGTGTGTGTGTGTGTGTGTGTGTGTGTGTGTGTGTGTGTGTGTAGGGGGGAGGGATAAGAGAGGAGGCCCAATCCTGACTTTTCCCTCCAGAAGCAACCATGACAGGATCAAACACGAGGAGCTGAAGAGACTGGTCACGTACCTGTCTACCGTGCCCAGGTACATGCACACATGCAATCACACACACATATACACACACTCACACGCAAGCATGTGTATAATAAGTATGTGTATGTGTATAATGTGTGTGTGTGTTGGTGTATAATGAGTGTGTGTGTGTATAATGTGTGTGTGTGTGTGTGTGTGTGTGTGTGTGTATAATGTGTATGTGTGCAAAATAAGTATTTTGTATTATGTGTGTGTATATATGTGTGGATAATAAGTGTGTGTGTGTGTGTGTGTGTGTGTGTGTGTGTGTGTGTGTATGTAAATTGTGTGTGTGTGTGTGTGTGTGTGTGTGTGTGTATGTGTATGCATAAAAAGTGTGTGTGTGTATAATGTGTGTATGTGTATGTATAATAAATGAGTGTGTGTATATGTGTATGCATAATAAGTGTGTGTGTGTCATCAGCGAGGACGTGTGTAAGCGGGGCTTCACGGTCATCATGGATATGCGGGGGTCCCGCTGGGAGCTGATCAAGCCGCTGCTGAAGACCCTGCAGGAGGCTTGCTCCCAGATATGCGTGGCACTCATCATCAAACCAGACAACTTCTGGCAGAAGCAGAAGACCAACTTTGGCAGCTCCAAGTTCTCCTTTGAGGTGACACTCTCTCTCTCCCTTCTGTCACTCTGACTCTCTCTCTGTCTCTCTCTTTCTGTCTCTGTCTCTGTCTCTCTGTCTCTCGCTGTCTCTCACTGTCTCTCGCTGTCACTGTCCATCTCTCACGCTCTCTCTCTCTCTCTCTCTCTCTCTCTCTCTCTCTGTCTCTCTCTCTCTCTCTCTCTCTCTCTCTCTCTCTCTCTCTCTCTCTCTCTCTCTCTCTCTGTTGTAAATGGTTCCATAGGTCTCCCTATCTATCTGAACTTTCTCTCTCTCAGCTACATTATACATATAATACTAATATAAGTATCAGCATTAGCTCTAACTAGCATTAGGCTAAGAAGCTTGGTGTTACTGTTAGCTACTACTGTTAGTTACAGACAAGCATGGTGTTAGAACTAGCAAGGTATGAGCATTATCTTCACCTTAGAGTGAGCTGTTGTTAGCATGAGTGTTTGTTGTGTGTTCCAGACCAGCCTGGTGTCGGTGGAGGGGCTGGCTAAGCTGGTGGACCCATCCCAGCTGACGGAGGACTTCGAGGGCTCACTGGACTACAACCACGACGAATGGATGGACCTCCGCGTGGCACTGGAGGAGTTCATCTGCAGCGCCGCCCACCTGCTAGCCCGGCTGGAGGAGCTGCAGGTACACACACACAAACACACACACACACACACACACACACACACACACACACACACACACACACACACACACACACACACACACACACACACACACACACACACACACGCTCCGACACTCCGAAATCAAACATTAAATAAGAACTTTAACCAGTTGCTTAACTTCTGTCGACCCCCAATAACCGGACAGCTTTATATGCACCACCCCTTGGAGCCGAAGAAAAAACACACAAAAACACACAAAAACACACAAAAACACACTGATACACACCACACACACACACACACAGACAGATACACAAACGCAAAACTATATACACAAACTATACTCCTTTTACATCTATGTATGAGAGTGTATAGTTGTGTATGGGAGAGAGTATAGTAGTGTATGTGAGAGTATATAGTTGGGCATGTGAGAGAGAATAGTAGTGTGTGTGAGAGAGTATAGTTGTGTATGTGAGAGAGTATAGTTGTTTATGCAAGAGAATACAGTAGTGTATGTGAGAGAGTATAGTTGTGTATGTCTGTAACGGTGCGGCTGCCCGTTACCACAGGCAATGGACACAAACAGGACTGACACCGGGATTTACATGTACCCTTTTATTAAACACACACAGAACATTCAAACACTTTCATGACGCCACCTTCAACACACAAAAAAACATACGTTATGAGGAAGCCGGTCATGGGACATGGCACAAACAAACAAGGACAAGACGTAAAACACTCACGTTACGGTTGCGCTGGCTTCCGGGTGCCGGGGGCTGCGGGAGGACCCGACGTGAAGTCCGGAAGAACATTTGTGCGGTGGGGTGACATCAGACGGGCGAGACCAAGTGTGTGAGAGGAGAGGGGTGTGTTGGGGTACTTGGGGAATATTTAAGGTGTCAGGGAAGTAGGGGGTAAGGATGGGATTTAGACAAATAGGTCTGTAGTAAGGTGTGTAACTAGGGGTGGGGATAGGTAAATCAGAAATGTGTATGGGGGGGTTAATTGAATTAAGAGTGGGATGGGTCGGGCCAGGTAGGATATATTCAGGTCCAAATCATGTAGGTGGGGCAGAAGGGTCTGAGGTGAGCGGGAGACAACACCTGGCTCTTTGACCAGCCCAGGGTTTTAGTAGTGCCGAGGGGAGGACTGTTGTTTCGAGATTATTGGAAGTTTAGATTAGTGACAGTTATGTTGAATTATTTATTTGATTTTTCGGTTTATTCAGTTTGCATTTTTTGCCTCCTGATGGACATTTTTGTGCCTGAATAAATTCTTGCCAACGGCCTTGCTCACATCGGTCGCACTGCCTCCAATCCTTCCGCCGCAAGGCTAGCCTGGTAACAATGTCAGAGAGTATAGTTGTATATTCAAGAGAATATAGTAGTGTGTGTGACAGAGTATCGTTTTTTTCATGCAAGAGAATATAGTAGTGTGTGAGAGAGAATAGTAGTGTATGTGAGATAGTATTGTAGTGCGTGTGTGTGAGAGAGTATAGTTGCAAGAGAATATAGTAGTGTGTGTGAGAGAGTATATTTGTTTATGCAATTTAAGAGAATATAGTAGTGTGTGTGAGAAAGTATAGTAGTGTGTTTGAGAGAGTTTGAATGAAACAGCAGTGATTTTGATTCCCCAGTTCCTGATTGTTTGACAGAAGAGGTGGTAGCTTCTGGTGCTCAAAATACTGCGCTGTCATTTTCACTCTGGAATTTCCAGCGATTCTGTTATGCTTCATTCGCACCAAGAAAATTATTTGGTCGGTCGCTTGTTCGCCTGGTCGCCTGAGTTTGCAAAGCTCCCACTTGTGAACGCCAATTCATTCTCAACAGTCTCTACGTGTTGTGGAAGTACCAGAGACGTCAGAGAAACCGATGCAAAATATTCTAATCTAGAACACTACGGGAGCTCCGGCGGGGGGGTCCTGGAGCTCTATATCTAAATAAAATAAGATGATATAATGTATAGATATCTGTATAATATAATATACAATATAACGGCCAAAAGTTGTGTGCGCCTCCGGATTATATTATGAATCTCAAAGGGGACATATTATGGCATTTTCGTAATAAAAATGTAATAAAAATCTGCACTACAAAATCTGAGTCCATTGAAAATGTAATAAAACCTGATAATGTAATAACTTCCCGATAAGGTAATAAAGTGCATTTCCCAATAATGTTATAAACTTTTTACCAATAATGTAATAAAGTATTACATTAATGGGAGGTTATTACATTATCAGGTTAGCCTTCATTTCGCAAGTCTTGATTATGTAATAATTCCCCAATATTGTAATAATTGAACAGCAGACCACCCATCACTTGGGTTCAAGTGGTATTAGGCAACACTAGCTCAAGAGCTCTAGCGCCACCAACAGGTCAAAGTTTAATGTTAATTAACTTTTGACCCGTTCATCCCTGAGCAGAAATGGTTTTCGGTAGCTAATATAACTAGTGTCACCCGTAGTAAAGAAAAAAATAGAAAAACTCTTAATCAGTCAGCTAATGCGAAAAAGAAAGCTTTTTCTCATAGCTAAAAGTCACTCAGATCAGCTTCACTTATTTGTTTCTTCTGGAATGACCCTAGCTTTTGATCCTCTCCCAGATGGCAATTGTCAGTTTTCAGCTATGGCTGACCAGTTTGCAAGCTTGGGAATATTTCGCTCATTCACCACTCTTAGACAGGATATTGTATCTGATTTGGTGGCAAATCCTTTTGGTCTTGATGGCACACCTTTGTTAAATTTTGTTACTGATCAAAACTGGGATGACTACATTAATGGCATGGGTGAGTTGGGAACTTATGGAGATCACATCACAGTGGCAGATGAGGACTCCTTTTCTTCCTCAAGTCCACTATCATCTCTTTGGTCTTGTCCTTGTTGAGGGTGAGGTTATTGTCCTCACACCATGACACCAGACTGGCCACCTCCCTCCTGTAGGCCACTTCGTCCCCGCCCGTGATCCGTCCTATCACTGCGGTGTCTTCCGCAAACTTCAGGATGGTGTTGTCTATGTGTGAGGCGACACAGTCATGAGTGAACAGGGTGTAGAGGACTGTGCCGTGCAAATGTTTGTGATGATGCTGGCTGAAGTCCTATTTCCAATCCTGACAGATTGGGGCCTGCCAGTCAGAAAGTCCTGGAGCCAGTCACAGATGGTGGGGTGCAGACCTAGTGTAGACAGTTTGTCGGTGAGTTTGTGGGGGATGACTGTATTGAAGGCGAAGCTGTAATCCACAAAGAGCGTCCTGATGTAGGAGTCTTTATTTTCCAGATGGGAGAGGGAATAGTGGAGAACAGCAGCGACAGCATCAAGGGTGGACCTGTTGGGCCGGTAGGCATATTGCAGGGGGTCCAGGGTGTCTGGTATTCTGCTCTGAATGTGGGTCAGCACCACTCTCTCAAAGCACTTCATAATGATTGGAGTGAGTGCTACTGGTCTGTAGTCATTCAGGCAGCTTGGTGGGCTCTTCTTTGGAACAGGGATGATGGTTGTGGTCTTGAAACAGGAGGGAACTGTGCAATGGCTGATGGAAAGGTTGAAGATGGATGTGAGAACATCAGCCAGCTCGTTGGCGCATGCTCTGAGAGCTCGCCCAGGGATGTTATCTGGTCCGGCTGCCTTGCGAGGGTTGATGTTCCTCAGGACTCTGTGTACCTGTCCTGATGAGACAGTTGTTGGGGGGAGAGGGGGAGGGTGCTATCATACATTAGTCACCATGTCTGTGGACACATTTGTATACAGTAACATACCACCCCCCCCCACCCCCCCGCCAACAAAATCTCACTCTGAACTCAGTTCAAAACTTGAGAGTCCTGTATCTACTATATATTATATCATCTTATAATATTTATATATAGAGCTCCAGGACTCCCGCCGGAGCTCCCGGAGTGAACACACACTCACTGATGCATACTAAAACACACACACTCGCACACACAAACACACTCATGCACACACACACACAGACACACACACACAAACAGACAAATACACACACACACACGCGTGCACGCACACACACACTCACACTCACTGATACACACTAACACACACACACGCACACACAGACACAAATAAACACAAACTGCTAATCTGCTGCTATATAAGCGGTGCTTCTAGTGGAATGATAATAATTTACACACAAAGACATAGAGAGAAAGACAAGGACACTGTGTGTGTGTGTGTGTGTGTGTGTGTGTGTGTGTGTGTGTGTGTGTGTGTGTGTGTGTGTGTGTGTGTGTGTGTGTGTGTGTGTGTGTGTGTGTGTGTGTGTTTGTGTGTGTTTGTGTGTGTTTGTGTAGGAGCTCCTGTGTAAGAAGGACTTCCCGCTGGACGTAGAAGGATCTCGGCGCCTCATCGAGGATCACACCCTGCTCAGGAAGAAGGTAGCACTTTATATATACTAGAGTTTCCGCGTGTGCATTGCGCGCTCAACTAGTTGTTATTAAACCCATAACTATAATGTTTAACGCCAGTCCATAATGTACCAAATTTCTGAGCACATAATATAATAACATTTTGCCCATAATGTTACAACGTATACATGAGGGTGATTCACACTTGGGGCCCTATTTTAACAGTATGAAACGCAAGTGAGAAGCACCAAGCGCAAAAAAGGGTTGGTCTGAAATAGCCTAATTACCCGTAGGTGTGGTTTGGGCGTAACGTGCAATATACCAATGAGAGTGCCAGCTCCCATCCCCTTTAAGAGCCATGAGCGCATTTGAATCTGACGAGTTGATATTTTGACAGCGCGTCTGCAGTCTCCGATGAGACAGATGCCAATTTCAAACTTCAAATGGCTCAGTTTATGGCCAAATAATAAGGCCTAATTCACACATGGAATAAGGTTTTCTTCATATTGGAATGGAATAAGGTTTTTCGAGTCATATTTTAAGGGCGCATTCATAATGTTGCTTGTGCACCTCGCGCATACACTTTGCTTCTCTCATCTACCTAGCCACTAGGGATGGGCAAAATGATTCTTTTCCGGGAACTAGTTCTTTCAGTTCAGTTCACTATAACGATTCGTTTATTTGATTCGTTCGTTTTGATTCGTTCGTTACATCAGATTACATCTTAAAAAAAAATAATAATAAAAAAACTTTTTTTTATAATTTTTTTTTCGCAGTCTGCCGTTTGGAGATGCCTGCTATATAGTATGTCGAACGTCCCACCAATATTTATACCACTTGCTTACTCTCTATATTTCATTCATGGTTTTACATTTATAATTTTATTTTACTTTACATTTAATTCTTCATTGTTCAGGCATTACAGAACTTGCATGGTCATAAATAAAAAATACGAACTGCAGTTTAATTTCTTTTGTTTGTTCTTAAATTGACGTAGAATGGGGCAAAGACTCCTAAGATTGGGAAATGCGTTTATCCAATAAACAGATGGAGGTCAAGTCTATTTTCGAAAAAATGTAGGGGGATATATGAGTCGAATGGTATGACCCAAGATACGTCAGACAGAGAAAGCGCGCATATTCGACGGTACCGCCTTGTCATTGGTTTACCCAGGTGCCATTCCAACACCATTGCTACCTCTCATTGGCTGAATCTTTGAGAAAGTTGTAGACTCAATCAATGGAAGTCGCGGGGAGACGGAGCTCTGTTCGTTTGTATATTTTATTTACGTGACCATATGTTTGGTTTATGTTAAAAAAAAAGAATCAAAGAACCAGTTCTTCTTGTTTTGGGGAACCAGTTCTTGTCGTTCACGTTCGGGATTCGTTCGTTGTAACGAATCAGTCGCGACCGACACATCCCTACTAGCCACACATTCTTGGTAAATTATTTGGGAAAGATCAGCTGATACAGCAGTAATAAGTTGTACTTTTAAATCAATGCATCTGCAAACACCGTACAGCAAACACATATTTTCTTGACACAGATATCGTGTACATGCCCATAACTTTTAGGATTGATGAGTATTTGATCGTGAGAAAACATTGTCTTACCGCGAGTGAGTGTTAAAAAGAATGAATGAGTCCGGGCGCGCGCGTGTATGTGTAAAACACACGCGCGCGCCCATCTGTTTAAACACACGCAAACTAAACACTTCATGCATAATACAGTCCATGGCAATGTATATTAACGGGGGGACACACGATATAAAGAACACAAGTCGATAACGATAATGCATACAATACAGATAAGAAACAATGTTTATAATGTATTGCGTATATCATTAAATATCCTTAAATAGAACCATATAAAATAGCATCTGAACAACGCGCCACTGACTTTAAACCAGGTATTTCCTGGTTTGTGGAGCAAGTTTCTAAAACTGCAAAATATCACCAGGGAACGTTTGCGCCAGAACACGCCTCCTCCTTTCGCCGAGCCGCCCGTTGGGGCGCAAGATGATTCCCTAATTTACTGACGCGTTGCGCAGGAGGGAAAAGAACGCTCTGCGCCAGTTGCAAACTAGCAACGACACATGCGCCAGTGATTAAGTCAATTGCGCCGGATGCAAGATGTTGTTTTTGTTGATTCATGCTTTATATGCCGACATCGATGTCTTTAGAATCAACGGGGGGTGTAGGGAGGTGGGCTTGCAAGGGGCGGGATTTGACGTAGGGCCTAGGTTCGCAAGAGGCGGGATAAGTGTGGCAATCATCTTAAATGTTGCTAAAATGATGCCACATACATTTTGTTGCATCCACAAAATCCGAAGCATCGATCGATGAAAAGATTGGAGCATGAGTTAGAGACAAATAGAAGAAACTACAAAGAGTATAAGCCTTCGCGAACGACTGCGTTACTGGAGAAAGCAAGTATTTGTTTGACTCGTTTAACATATAACAAACAAATGTAGTTGATTTCTGTGTTTACCTTAGAAAACAGGGAGTGGAAGGACGGGACCCTATAATGTTCAGCTAACTGTTGTCAATAATATTAATTAAAAAATCATTTTATATATACGCGTGCAGCTGTGAACTTGTGTATTGTATGTATATGTATTGTAATTGATTGTATGATGTGTACTTTTAGGGTTAAGACCTATCTTTAAGCGTTCACCACGAATGACTCTTAAAAGCATTGCCACCATTTAAATATTCTTAAATGTTTGGTTCAGCGAACAAAAGGCAACAGGCTGATTATCATTTAGAGGGCCACTCAATGACATGCAGAAGCATCATCAACACGCCCACTTAACTGGTGTGAGAAATACCGACTTTCTACTCCTCATTCGCATATAAGGTAATTTACATTTCCTACTACCTCAGAGGTAGCATTATTCAATGTCAGGATATTTTTTTCACACATACGGCCCATCAGGAGAATAGCCAGAGAATATCAGGACCTACACGTGTGTCTGAAAGCAGCTAGTGTGTGAGCATTTGATTACATTATAAAATGAGTCAATTTCTGGGTTATAGGGGTAATTGATCAATGGAAAGTGTAGTATACTATGCATGCAAATCAATTATGCAATGCTTACTTGATTCAGGGCTCAAAGTGCATTGACATTTAAAAAATGTATGCCAACTACTATTGGTTGGGTGACAATAATAATAACAAACAGCTGAAATTTTTTTTAATTTACAGGAGCACCTTAGTGAAATAAACGAAGTGTAACAACAGCTAAGGCAGCAAGCTACCTAACTATAGTGAAATAAAGCACAGGTTTGTGGGGGTGAGGGGGAGAGGGAGAAGGGGGGAGGGGAAGACAGGGCAAGATTGCGGATTGTACCTTGGCTACCTGACGTGAGAGTATGAAATGTTCAAGGAGGAGAGTAATAATACGTTTGAGCAACAAAATGTAGTCTTGTGGTGGACTCTATAATAATACACCATACTCTGTTATTGACATGTTTTCGTTTTGGGATATAGGGACGCTGTCTTTTTAAGAGATAGTGCAACTTGTTTGTTGATATGCCGGTCTGTGCAGCGTTTGAATTAAACGGTTTTTATATGATAAAATGATCAACCTGCTACGACAGTCAGAAAGGTGGGGGGTGTATTAACATCGCAAGACATTGTAGGGTTGCTCAAGGAGGTGGGTTTCGACGGCGGGGCTGTTATCTCGATCTTGCTGTTGTCTTGCTGTTGTCTGTGTCTGCGTGTGCGTGTGTGCGGTGTGTCCACACGGGCGTGTGTGCAGCGTGTCTGCGTGTGTGTGTGTGTGTGCGTGCATGCATGTGTATGGTGTATGTGTGTGAGTGTGTGTGTGTGTGTGTGCGTGCGTGCGTGCTTGCTGTGTGTGTGTTTGTGTGTGAGCTGCGGGTTGCTTGGCACATGCGCACTGACCAAGTGTGCCGGAGTTACTTATCCAACAGGCCTGCTATTATATAGTAGTACAATTATATATTTTATATATAAGCATCTGCATCTTAGGGTTTTCGGCTAATTTGATTGGTCAGACCACAGACATGGTCTTCTGATGGTCGTCCTCCATGATGTATTGTTCATGCGTGCAGCTCATTTAACGTTTTTACACTGCCAAATATGCTCGTCTTATGCTCGCCTTTATCCCCGGCATGGTCCGCGCATTTAAACTGACCGAGGTGATATACCGGCTTGATTTCGCACCCCAAATTACCCTTTCGGACCCTACACATATTGGGGATTTCATTTGAAAGTAAATGCGATAAGACGGCTTCACGGGTCGAGGGGCGGGACTTGGGTAGAGGTGTTGCTGCGTTGTCTCTACAACAGAGACAATGCAGCAATATCAAAATCAGTAGTTCTAATTGGACGGTGAAATCGACAAGCTGAAGACCATCATGGGAGAGAAGGTGATGCAGTCACATTTAACGAAGGCAGGGTAAGATGGTGCGATCTACAAGAAAGCAACAGAGGTACCAACAAACAATCAGGATATTTACTGAAAGCAAAACAAGCTCCTCTAGTCTCTTCGCTCCTTTCCTCTCCTCCTCCTCTCTTTCCCTACCCTCTCCTCCTCCCCTCTTCTCTCTTCTCTTCTCCTAATTCCTCTCCTCTCCTCCTCCTCTCCTCTCCTCTCCCCAGGTCCTGAAGGCTCCGGTGGAGGAGTTGGACCAGGAGGGCCAGCGTCTCCTCCAGTGTATCCGCTCCAGTGATGGCTTCTCTGGGAGGAACTGCATCTCTGGCTCGGCTGACTTCCAGAGCCTGGTTCCCAAGGTGACGTGTGACCTGCGACCTAAACACCCTGTTAAACATCTCTGTCTTGTCCACTTGTTCCCTAATCCCCTAATGCCTATATAGTAAACACTGTGTAGGACACTATTTAGGGAACAGGTAGGGAATAGGGGGAAAATAACTTTGAGCAGGTGATCAGTGGTCTAACGTGTGCATGTCGTCACATGGGACAATCTGCATTGGAACCTTTATGGCCAACATCTCTATTGGATGAATCCCGTGTCCAAGAAAATCTCTATGTAAACGCGCAAAGCCTACCTATTTTTCGACACTCCTTTGTTGGGTTACCAAGCCGTCTGAAAGGGTGGCGAAAACGTGGAGCTACACACACCGTTATTCTGAAATTACTTCCCCTTTGGTATGGCCAGGTCACTGATATCTTTGCAACGCAAACAGTGAGGAGGATTGACTTGATCTATAGATGAATTTCCTCAATCTTAATTGGCCTAACACCATGACCAACATTCTGAAACATCCATTAACATCCACATTTGCCTCAAACAATGTTAGGCTTACAGCCCATGAAAAGTAGTCACTCTGAATAAATAGTTGTGAAATAATGTTCTTGTTGTTCTTTTAATTGTTTGTTACTCTGACCGTTCTGTTTGATATTGTGGAAAGAATGTTAGTGAATGATTCAGAGCATGATGCATTTTAAATGGCATCACTTTTGGTCTTGTGTCTTCATTTTTCTTAAAACAATTGTAGCTGAAAACAAACATAGACAAATTACAACAAATAGCTTCAGTCATTGAGGGCAAAAATAGGCCCAATGATAGGCCCAGATTTTCTTTTTGAAGAGTAGGCCTGATTTGACTAATTGGCTATGCATCCTTTCCTTCTGCCCTTGTATTCCAAGTACAATGCTGCCACTGGTTGATTTGTATCAATTCGATTCACATAATTATTCCTCCCTGCTATTTTGTAGTTCACCAAAACACCCTGAAACCACTTGAGTCTCACATACTTATGCCACCATATGCCACTAACAGAACAAGCAGGCCAATGGCAACCAAGCGCGCAGTCCTTCCTCCCTCACTTTAAAAAGCTAACCCCCAGACATAGCTTCACACAAACACACACCACCCAGACAGAGCTCCATACGTCCACACAGAGGGTCTCATAGTGTTTAGGGAGACATAGGATTTTACTCTCGCTGATGGTATTATTTCAGTAACAGTGATATAATTAACAATTATTCGCCAAAGGCGAAGTGAATAGTGCGGAATAGTAGGGCTATTCCCCACTATTCACGGAGCCTGAGGTGAATAATTGTTTTAGTATATCCTACAAGTGAACACTCCAAAAATAAACAAGATAAAACGGGTTGCCGGTATTTATTTGTTTTTATTAGACGAGACATTTTTTTGAAAACAATATCCAGATTTTGAGATCTCAATCATCTCAAGCATTGCCCAATACCCCGAGATAGTGAACCAATTAAATTGCGCCATCTTAGGTGTTTCACTTGTAGCATAATGGCATAGAAAGATTACTATGTTGAAGAACATACGACAAATTACTACGTTTAAATCAGCAAAAAAATCAATTGCTCTCTGATTGTCACGCTGATATGTTTACTCTAATGTTGCCTCACTCACTAATAAGAGATATCATTGACCAAGAATATCATTTAATTGTCTGTAAATATGAGCAGGAAATGATATGTGTTTGGTGAAAACCCTTAAATGGCTCTCTGACCTCCGTAAGCCCTGGTCCCATCGCCATCCACCCAGGTCCAGACCCAGCAACACACCCGCATGACGGGACCGCTCTGCTACACCTCCAACACATGGAGCACCTGGAACCGGTCCAGAGCTCCCCAGGTGGAGAGCACCTGGACCCGGTCCAGAGCTCCCAAGGTGCAGGCTGTGACTGGTCTCTCTGACCCCCCAGGTGGCCAGTCTGCTGGATAAGCTCCACTCCACCCGCCAGCACCTCCACCAGAGCTGGAGCTCCAGGAAGCTCAAGCTGGACCAGTGCTTCCAGCTCCGCCTCTATGAGCAGGATGCAGAGAAGGTCAGATCTGATCGGTCCCCGTCACAGCTTGGGAGGAGAATCTTATAACTGTAGTAACAGGTGGAGGAGAGAACAGATTAGCTATAGTAACAGGTGGAGAAGAGACAGGTTGTAGTTACACGTGGAGGAGAGACCAGATGGGCTGTAGTAACAGGTGGAGGGGAGACCAGATGGGCTGTAGTAACAGGTTGAGGAGAGAACAGATTGGCTGTAGTAACAAGTGGAGGAGAGACCAGGTGGGCTGTAGTAAGAGATGGAGTAGAGACCGGCTGTAGTAACAGGTGGAGGAGAGAACGGATGATGGAGATGTAGGATAAAGATAGGGGCGAGCAAGGAAGAGAGGTTGTACAATATCTCCTAAGCCATATACCCTAAGAGGGTGATGATGACAGAGAGAGGAGCCTTACTGTCAGTTTATTGGCACTCCTTTAAAATAATCAATTACTAAAACATCCCATATCTTTGAAAAGTAATTCAAAGTGTATTCCCTCACGTTAACAGGAGCTAGGCTACTGCCACTCTTTAGGACATACAGCTAACAGGGATATCATTTCTCCTTTACCTGTTATAGTGATGTCATCTCTACTTTGAATGTTATAGTGATGTCACTCCACTGTAGATGGTATCATGACGTAATCTCTACTGTAGATGTCACAGTGATCTCATTCTACTGTAGATATTATGGCGATGTCACTCGACTGTAGATGTTATAGTGATGTCACTCGACTGTAGATGTCAGAACCTCACTATAACAGGTAAAGGAGAAATTATCCCTGTGAGTTGTATGTCCTACAGAGTGACAGTAGCCTAGCTCCTGTTCTTGTGAGGGAATGCACTTTGAAATACTTTTCAAAGATGGGATGTTTTAGTAGTTGATTATTCCAAAGGAGTGCCAATAAACTGACAGTAAGGCTCCTCTCTCTCTGTCATCATCACCCTCTAGGGTATATCGGTTAGGGTATATCATACCTCTCTTCCTCGCTCGCTCCTCATCTCTGCTGTAGATGTCATAGTGATGTTATTGTGTTCTCCAGATGTTTGACTGGGTCAGCCACAACAAGGAGGTGTTCCTGCAGAACCACACAGAGATTGGCGTGGGCTACCAGCACGCCGTGGAGCTCCTGACCCAGCACAACCACTTCGCTATGAACTCCATGGTGAGCATCGGGGACACAACACAACACCGCAACATCTGGCCAGGACAAACCAGGAGCCGCAACGCCACAACATGTGGCCCACCATTTCTAATATCCCCCAGATCAAACTAACATGACCCAAGGGTCTTCAGCTCAAACAAAACATGACCACAACAATAAAAAAGCACTAGCTACACTAAATCATGTAAAAATCTTGTGATTATAATTTGCTATAACTTTTCTCCAGATTAAACCCATGAAGAAGATGAAAATATGTTTAACCTTTTTTTATTTAATCTTTAGAACACAGAGAAAGCCTCCATTGTTGAAGTGGCATTTGCTCACCCTTCTTGTTCCATCAAAGGTCATAGGCACAGATTGTCCGACACACATTTCCTTGAAAGCACGTACAGAGAGTGTTTAACTCTCAACAAAACTCCTTTTAATGGCTCCAACATACCGGCCCCTAATTGTGATACTACAGCAAAACAATTACCTTAATTAAATGATATAGAGACAGATAACAAGTACAAATATAAACCACTGAAATCTTTCAAAAGTATATGAGATCGCTTGTCACTAACATATCACATCCAATGACAATACAATACAATTTACATTATCTCCTCTTGAATCCCCCCCAAAGTCCATGTTACATGAATGTCTCTTGCGGTGCATTCACCATATGCAGACCTTAGGCAGGACTGATGGTTGAATCAGTGTAGAGTTCATGTATGCAAGGAAGGGTGAAGGATAGTGTGTGCAGGGCCATGTTTGTGTGCAGGGGCATGTGTGCAGGGGCATGTGCATGTCATTCAACTCAGTTTTCAGCTTCCAAAAGCAAGCAGAGCTTATCGACGGGTCTTTGCCGGGTCTTTGTTTAAACCAAAACACTCCGGACGAGATCTTTGGGCCCAGGCAAAGTGTTTACCACATGGCCAAGGGGCCATAACGTCCTTGGTTCAGTTTCATCTACGATGACAACCACATCGTTGATGAAAAGTTTCTTCTGGTGTTAGTCCACTTTTGGCGTTGTTGCATGAGTGGCAGATATTCTTTAATCCACCTCTGCCAGAACAGGTCCGCAATGTAATGGACTTGTTTCCATCTCTTTCTGCTGTAGATGTCGTCTTTGCAGAAGAGGGCAGGTGGCATGAGTGGTTAAGCGTTCAGTTGCATTAGGTGGTTCGCTGTGACGGTTTTAAATCGTTTGGAGCTGGGTTAGTGTTGGGTCTGTCTTTGAGAATTGACTCGACTTCACATAGAGCTGTCTGGAGCACTTCATCGTCCACTGTTTGATGTTTCAGAACGGATGCAAGCACCTTTTTTACCAGTCCGATCAATCGTTCCCACACTCCTCCAAAGTGGGCTCCTGATGGAGGATTGAACAACCAGGATACCTTACTGGTCAGCAGTGAATCCTGGATTCTTTGATGGTCCAGCTGTTTCAAAGCAGACTCCAGTTCCTTCTGAGCACTAACAAAGTCGGTTTCACGATCTGTTCTGATGGTGGGTATTGTTCCTCTACGACATAGGCCGTATCCAAGGTGCTCGCCACTTCCAGGTGAACAGCTCGACTAACCAGACAGGAAAATATGACTCCCAATCATTTGACCAGTGATCTGACCAGTGACCGAGTTCATCTGTAGGTTGATCTGCAGGTTTGGTGTTAGTCACATATTCCTTTGCCTTTTGGCTTTGAAGAAGCAGGAGTCTTTTAAGTTTTAGCAACCAGCCAACAGCTCTCCGTAGTTTTTCCAAGAGGAGAAGTGTTCAATGAGGTTGCTGGTTGCACTTTTGCTTATACTTAAACAACTCACAGAAATGTCATTTTCAGTGTTGGTCAAGTTACTTTAAAAAAGTAATTAGTTACAGTTACAAATTACTTCTCCCAAAAAGTAATTGAGTTAGTAACTCAGTTACCACATTGTAAAAATAATTAGTTACTCAGCAAAGTAACTGTGGCGTTATATTTCATGTTCTATAACGCTGTTAGGTTCTATAACATCTTTAACGTCGAAGATGTTTATATTAACTGATTGAAGAATAAAACCACTATATACAGTATTTTAGAACATTTGGTATTTATTTGAACTCAATAGATTGCGGCCTGCCATATGATGCATAGAAATAAAACATAGAAAATAAATATTGAAAATAAAATTCAAGATTCAAAATGCAAATGTAAATTTGGGTAAAAAGAAACAAAGGAAAATCTGGCTATTAAGTAGTGCAATTCTCTACCTGTATACCATTGCACAATAAACAGAACACTATCCAACTCTTAAATATTCAATACAACAAATCGAGCGTTGTTTGTTTGAGAGTGTCTCCGTTTCCTTCTCTGGAGCTCACGCTAGCTGCATTTGGGCTTGGGGTTGGGTTAGCAGCTGCAGCAGCTAAGTGTCATATTCGCATGGGTTGATGTAAGGTGCTTTATTAGATTTGAGTTACTTGAGGCAGACGTGGATAAAGTTTTTTCCCATGGGCATAGCGTGCATGATACAAACACATTCTTGCCTTTCATTTCCATGAGTGAGAAGTAGTGCCGGTACTTCCAGTTAGAGAACGCTACGTTTGAATTTCCCTGGCTCGTCGCCATTGTCGCTGTCTTGAGCTGTAGTCAGAGCGTGCAGTGAGACAGCGTGAGCAGGGCATCCGCCCACCCAGCCAATCATCATCGCCTTTGCAACGGTGTCATCATCCCCACGCCCCTGCTCTCTACCACGCAGCTGGTGTGTGACGCCGCACGCTTCATTCAACCAAATTGTAGTAACGGTAACGCGCCACTTTACATTATCAGTAACGATAACGGCGTTGCAACGATGAGAAAAGTAATTCATTGGATTACTCCGTTACTGAAAAAGAACGCCGTTATACTTAAACGCCGTTACTCCCAACACTGGTCATTTTCTATTTCTGGATCATCTGAAGGAATTTGGCGAATATCCCCTGGCTCTTCAGGCCATTCAGTTTCCTTTTGTGACAGGTAGTCGGGACCATTCAACCATGTTGCTGAATCCAAAAATGTTGCTATCTTCAATCCATGTGAAGCATAGTCTGTTGGATTGTCCTTTGATCTAACGTGCCTCCACTGATTCTCTTTGGACAAGTGGTGGATCGTTACCCTGGACATTCAGAATTGAACATTGAATTTGCTCAGCGAGTCACTCTGAATTCCCCTGGATCAGAACATTCCAGGGGAATTGGGGGAACATCAGACCACTGTATAAAATATTGCAGTTATCAAGTCTGGAGGTAATAAAAGCATGTATGACAATTTCCAGATCATTCTGGGATAAAATGGACTTGAGATTATCTATAACTCTCAGTTGATAAAAAAAAACCTTCTTACCACACTATTGATTTGTTCATTAAAATGTAGAGAGCTATCCAGCATGACACCAAGATTTCTGACCACAGAGTGCACATTGTTAGAGAGGGGACCAAGAGAACTGCTGAGGCTGGTGACAGAGGAAGGCGGTCCAAATATGATGACTTCAGTTTGACTGTTTTTAAGTTGTAAGAAATGACATGCCATTCAATATTTAATGTTGTTGAGGGAGCCATGCATGTTTTTTTTGTGTAGATATTGTCTGAGGAGCAACTGGGAGATAGATCTGTGTATAATCAGCGTAACAGTGGTATTGGCAGTGGTGGGCCCTGTCAAAATCAAAAGAATATATATATATTATTTTTTCAAAATTACATTAATATGTATCTGAACGCATCTTAATTCCATATTTTTTTCAGTACTTACAACATAATTCCAGAAGGAAAACCTTTTTGTAAGGCTGAGCTCGGCTGAATAACGCATCACAGCTAGGTTACATGGACCAGCGGGGCCAGCACTAAAAGTTTTGCTAGCCTTTCGCTGAAGCTGCCACCTCCCATTGGATAATAAATTTGAATGCCGTGTGTAATCAGCCAATCAAATGTTGATGTGTAGTAATAGAATGCCCCCAGGGACCAGCAATATGCCGGCGCTGGCCCCCGTTGATCATCAGCGAATTTTGAATCGTTGGCGGTACAGAGTTGATAGTGAACTACTATGGCCACCGCCTTCACAGCACCTAGCGATCCTATTTCTGATCTCCTTCGTTTGCCTTTTTCAAGGTTTGGGGAGAAGACAGATTTAATTTCAAGAGGAAGACCTACACCGAAGCTGGATGGGCTGACCCAGGCCGGTAAAGGTTTTGTGCGGCACTTTACAGAGTGCAACTACAGCCGCTATGACTGGCTAACGGTGTGGTGATATCTGTAGTTCCACATGTTACCACAAGGTGTCGGTACCGGTTCTACTAATGAGTGATTACTGTTAATACAGGGTAGATTTAGTACTGAGTTGATACAGTGAAGTCGCATGTAAGATGCTCCGTCTTTATAATAAATGACAAGTGCTAAACAAAGATTCTTTAATGAAAATGAAGAACAAAACATGGTACCAGGAGTGAAAGACATAAAGTGAGTGAGTTTCGGTTCTGGAAAAGCGGAGAGTCGCCTACAAATTCGACGATGGAGAACTTGATGAGACCTCCCGGACACCTAAAGCTAACGGGAAACGTCGACAGTAATTGGCGCACATTTCAGCAACAGATTCGGCTCTACATCGAGGCAGTGGGGCTGGACAACAAACCGGACGCAAGAAAGGTAGCGTTATTACTCACTATAGCTGGGCCACAAGCCATTGAAGTATACAACACCTTCGTATATGAGGATGGGGAAGACCAATCCAAGTTTAATACTGTGCTAGCCAAGTTCGAAGCGTATTGTTCACCAAAAAAAAACGAGACATACGAGAGATACGTATTCCGTTCAAGGCTGCAGCAGCCAGGGGAGAGTGTTGACGGCTTCGTCACAGACTTGAAGATAAAAGCACAATCATGCAATTTTGGAACCCTCAAAGATTCGATGATAAAGGACCAGATCGTATTCGGAATTGATGACAAGAAGGTTAGGGAAAGACTGATAAGGGAGACTGAACTAAAGCTAGATGGAGCGGTGAAAATAGCCCAGGCTAGCGAGCTAAGCAAAAAGCATGTGCGAACGTTCAGTGAAGCAGCGACTAGCAATGCTAACCTGCGAGAGATGGCAGATGTTGGCGCCATTTCTAAGCACCACAATGCACGTCGAGGACATTCCAGTGGACAGAAAACGGCACAGTTTCAGTGCAAACGGTGCGGCACACAGCATAAGCCCAGAGAATGCCCTGCTTTCGGCAAGCAATGCAGCAACTGCCAAGGCAATAATCACTTTGCCAAACAGTGTTTTTCGAAACGAAAAGAGAAACAGAGAGGAAGATCGGTGAATGTCGTGGAAGATCCGGAATTAGGTGAGACATTCTTTATTTCCACTGTGAACTGTGAAGATGAACCAAAAGCACAGATAAACGCTGTTAAATCTGACAAATGGATAGCACCACTGCAAATTAATGGGACTGTAGTTACAATGAAGCTAGATACTGGTGCAAAAGCAAACATGATCAGCATGTCAGATGTGAAGGCAATGAGAGAAAAACCAAAAATACAGAAGAAAACACTCGCACTAAAAGACTACAATGGACAGAGCATTGAGTGTTTAGGCACATGCAAGCTGGAAGTCACAGTCAAGGATAAAGTGCATCACCTGCTCTTCTCAGTTGTTCCTGAAGGACTTGATTCACTGCTAGGGGACAAAGCCTGTGAAAGCTTGGAGCTAGTGAAAAGAGTGTACCGGATCAACACCAGCATGACTGACTCACCTGACTCTGCTGACACGATCGTGCAGAACTTCTCCGACGTCTTCAGAGGTTTTGGTATGCTGCCATTTACATACAAAATTCAGCTGAAAGACAACGCACAGCCAGTTGTTCATGCCGCAAGAAGAGTTCCACTGGCACTTAGAGACAGTTTGAAGAAAGAGCTGGAGCGGATGACGGCGCTTGGAGTGATAAAAAAGATCGAAGAACCAACGGAGTGGGTTAATTCCATGGTCTGCGTAAAGAAAAAGAATGGAGAGCTTAGGATATTCATGGATCCAAAAGACCTAAATGAAAATATCAAGTGTGAACATTACCAAATACCCAAGCGAGAGGAGATCACCAGCGAGATGGCAGGCGCCAGGTACTTCTCAAAATTGGATGCATCACAAGGTTTTTGGCAATTGAGGCTGGATGAGAGCAGTACCAAGATGTGTACGTTCAATACACCCTTGTGAGTGACTAAAGCTCAAAGATGCACTCACTGCCACACCTGTGCTGACATTCTTCGACCCAACCAAAAGAATCAAGGTGTCGACAGATGCTTCGAAAGATGGAATTGGTGCGGTACTACTACAAGCCGAAGGTGAGCACTGGAAACCTGTAGCATATGCATCTAGGTCAATGACAGAGACTGAGTGCAGATATGCACAAATTGAAAAAGAATGTCTCGGATTAGTGTTTGGCCTTGAAAAATTTTACAGCTACATATACGGCCGACCCACCTTCACAATTGAGACTGACTATCGTCCACTCGTTGCAATAATGAAAAAGAACCTGACTGAAATGTCACCACGGATACAGCGCATGATGATGAAGATGCAGAGGTATGACATTGAACTCATCTACACACCAGGCAAGCACCTCATTCTCGCCGATGCATTGTCAAGAGCTCCTATCAAGGGTTGTGCGAGCACGACTGAAGAAGATGTCGAGGTGCACGTCAACACGGTGTCCGCAGCGCTTCCTGTGTCCGACGCCAAGACCCGGCAGATCATCGACGAGACGGTGAAAGATCCAGAGCTACAGCACGTCATGGAGAACATCCGGAATGGATGGGCTGCAGGATCCTGTCCACAGTTCTTCCACGTCAGAGGTGAGCTGAGTGTAGTCAATGGACTGTTGTTAAAACAAAACAGAATAGTCATTCCACGCACACTTAGAAAAGAGCTACTGCAGAGAATTCATGAAGGACACTTAGGTGTCGAAAAATGTAAAAGAAGGGCAAGAGACACAGTATACTGGCCAGGACTTAACAAAGACATTAACAACATGACAGGCAAATGCGAGACATGCCTGAAATACAGAAACAAACAAACAAAAGAGCCAATGACGGTAACTGATGTGACAACAACACCTTGGCACAATGTAGGAATGGACTTGTTCCACCTGAAAGGAAAGGATTACTTGGTAGTAATTGACTATTTCTCAAATTACCCTGAGATGGCATTACTCTCAAGCACATCATCCAACTGTGTCATTACACATGCCAAGTCCATCTTCGCCAGACATGGCATTCCGCATACATAAATTTGTGACAATGGACCATGCTTCAGTAGCAAAGAGTGGCAAGACTTTGCAAAAGTCTATGATTTCAAGCATGTCACATCTAGCCCACTGTATGCACAGGCAAAGCAGAGAAAGGCGTTCACATCCTGAAGCAGCTGTTGAAAAAGGCTGCAGACAGTGCTTCCGATCCTTACCTGGCTCTACTGAGCTACAGAGCATCACCTCTGGAATGCGGACTGTCACCTGCTGAGCTGCTGATGAATAGAAAGCTTCGAACAACACTTCCAACCTCTGCAAAGCAAAAGAAACGCCCAAAGCTGGAACAAAAGCTGAAACATCAGAAAATGAAACAAAAGAATTTCTATGACAGAACAGCAAAGCCGCTTCCACCACTGTCCAGGGACGACGCAGTCAGGATTGAAAGTCCTGAAGGATGGACGACGAAAGCTACTGTTCTTCAAGAGGTCGCTCCACAGTCCTACACTGTGAAAACACCAGAAGGACAGATCATCAGGCGAAACTGGCGCAGTCTCCTGAAAACACCAGCAACACCAGAGACTGTTCCAGACCAAGAGCTCAGTCAAACCCAAGCTGAGTCCGAGTCAATCTCCACACATAATGCACACTGCAACACAGACACAGGCACTGATAATCTAACCAATACTTCTCTTCCAGGTGAAATGCTGATAAGAAGATCCGCAAGACATATCAAGAAACCTGAGAGACTTGACCTGTAAAAAAAAAAAAGGAAATTAGTTAATGTGTTATGTGTTATGGCATTAATGTTTGAGTTTAGTTACAGTAATGAATTAGCCATTGTGTTTTTCTTACATAACTAAATACCAAGAATGAGTTATGATGTTTGCTGTTACTACCTATAATGAGAAAAGAAGTCCATGCAGTTTAATGGAAAAGTTGTCTACGGTAATTACTGACACTTGTGATGCGTTTAGTTTTTCATGCTTCAGAGAAAGGGGGATGTGGTGATATCTGTAGTTCCACATGTTACCACAAGGTGTCGGTACCGGTTCTACTAATGAGTGATTACTGTTAATACAGGGTAGATTTAGTATTGAGTTGATACAGTGAAGTCGCATGTAAGATGCTCCGTCTTTATAATAAATGACAAGTGCTAAACAAAGATTCTTTAATGAAAATGAAGAACAAAACAAACGGCTAGCACCGTTCAGAACAAGCTATTCTGCTGGCCGTGTTTGCTGTTCAACATCATTGAGGGGACATGGAACAGCTCCGGATTTAGCAGTCTTAACAGCTTCACCAAGGCAGATATAAAACATCAGGCCATGGGTGATGGGTCAGTTTTACTTTGCACTGTGTAGGAGCGATGAACTTGTTGTGGTACTTTAGTTTATAACACATTTTTTGTAATGGTTGAAAACACAAATATATTGATGGAATTTAGGCAGTAGGCTTAATGGTAATGCTGTGTATGGATGCCGCTTAATAGGCATAATAAATGAACCCGTTCACTACTACTCCTGTGGGCTTAATATTCTTGCTGGAATAGCTGTTGTAAAATATGTGGCACAAAGGCCTTTTTTTATGTTTCATTTTTGATAATGAACTGGCTTTGCACTTGTAATATTGTCGCTATAGGCTTCTTTATTGAATCTGTTGAAGTTGCGAAAACATCTGGTAAAAATAACAATAACTGTGAACACTTGTTCTTGTGTCATGTGTGTGATGTGCAGTGTTGGGAACGTTACTTTAAAAAAGTAATCAGTTATAGTTACTCACTACTTGTTCCAAAAAGTCACTGAGTTAGTAACTGAATTACTCTACATAAAAGTAATTAGTTACCAGGGAAAGTAACCATTTGCGTTACTGTAAAAAGCGAAAGTTGCTATATGTCAAAGAATTTGGACTTTTCTGAGCCGTTTTCACTTGGCCTTAATGTGTTAAATGGTTGAACTGCCCATTCAAGGCCCTGATATACTTCCAACAGAATTGTTATTTGCTTGGTTGCAAAGGCTGTGGAACATCTGCCGAATACTACAGAAAATGCCAACCTTTCATCGGTTTGCTCCGGACTCGCCATTTCTGCTGCTTCATTTAATCTGTTTGGTGTGTGTGTGTGTGTGTGTGTGTGTGTGTGTGTGTGTGTGTGTGTGTGTGTGTGTGTGTGTGTGTGTGTGTGTGTGTGTAAAAACACTGGCTCCGATTGGCTACCATGAAACATGACTCTGCCTTAGCCAATCATAATCGCTTATCTCGTTGTAAACCCACCCGGTCTCGTCACTAGCAGTTTGTGTTTGGAGCCAGGGGTGCGTTCAGATTATGCAGTTTATTCAATAAATTCATAGTATCGCACTGCATTTAACGTACATTAATGGTAACGGCGTTATAACGACGGAAACAGTAATTAGTTAGATTACCCCGTTACTGAAAAAATAGCGACGTTACCTATCGCCGTTCTTTTAAACAGCGTTATTACAAACACTGGTGATGTGCAATCTGGTTGCGGAGTGACATAAGGAAAGATCTGATGGTGATGCTGCATTACTCTGGCTCTGCGGTAATACAAAGTGGTGTGAGTGTGCGCTGTTGTTGTTGCTGAGGATATGTATTGTGGCTGTGTTGGCTGTATCAGCACACAATAGGACATTTGTGTGCTTGTCTGAGTGTTTGGGGGTTGGCCGTTGGTGGAGTTTGTTAGTGAAGGCCCTGACTTAAACCCCACTGTACGCTACTGGGTATTGGATACCATATTTATCAAAGATGGAACTGAGGGGCAGCATGTATACAGAGAAAAGGAGGGGGCCAAAGATTGAACCTTGGAGGACCCCACATTTCATAGTAGCATTAGAAGAGGAGTGATGACCTAATTTAACCGAAAAGTCCTGTCTTTTGACAGCCTGTGTAGCAGGATGTCATGGTCAATGGTGTCAAATGCAGCCCTAAGATCTAGTAAAACTAAAATGGCGCAGGAGCCAGAGTCAGTACAGAGCAGAATGTCTATGTACACATTCAGTGGGGCAGATTCAGTGCTGTGGATAGCTCTAAAACCAGATTGGAATTTATCTAATCAATTAAATTGTTAAAATATCCTGAAAATGGTCTTGACAAAGAGAAACCAGGTGCTGAAAACCACTTTATCAAAAATGTTGCTTGAGTCAAGGGAAGGCTTTTTTAGGAGAGGTTACACAGTAGCATGCTTGAAAGTGGATCGGACAACACCAGTGGCTAGTGAGCTGTTTACTATTGCAAGAATGAAAAGACAGATTATAGATAAGATATCTCTGAGGAGCTAAATTCCACTCCATCTGAGGTCACCAAGTGGAGTGAGATCATTGGCATTTAGCCATGTTTCTTTTATGAAAAGTACATCCAATTTCCTAGTGGTAAAAACGTCATTCAGGATGAATGCCTTATTAACTAAACATCGGGCATTAAACAGGGCTAATTGAACAGGTTCCAGTAGATCGGACGGCGTTGGCAACGTAAATCCCTGATACTTTAGCGGACAAAGAAGGGTTGTGTTCGCTCCACACGTTGGCCGAGACCTGGCAGTCGGGGGCGAGGAGACTTCATCATGCAATCTACAACTAGATGACGAGCGGGAGGGCAGCACCGAGATGAGGGTTAGAATGGCACCAGGAGAAGGAGTCGTAGTGAGGACTTTGCGATGGGAGCTACGTACAAATCGCGGGTTCGCTGACGAGCGATGCCAAGGCTACTGCAGAGTTTGTAAAATCCAACAGGGAGTCGCAGCGATTGGCGAGTTCATGCATAAAAGTTTGGATGCAGGTAATTCCATAGTCGAAGCAACAGAGTGAGGAAGCCGCATGAGTTGTTAATCCACAGTGTCCGTAGAAAGTCTGAAAGGTAAAGGATGGGACGCATAATCAGTCCTCCGTGGACCGTAAGGTTTAGCCAGCAAAACACAAGTTGGAACCTCGCTAGGCCAGCTGCTTACAAACGTACAGCACACGATATTGGTGACAGGTTAAAGCCAACCACTAACTCTAGCAAGATGCAACAGAGTGTAAACAGTGAGGAAGGGGAGACTTACACACAGGTCCACAGGCTAAACGTAGCAATTGCTTAGAATCCAGAGAGAAACAAAAGGCTAGTTGAACATGGCAACTCTGTTGACAACAAGTAAGTATGGAAACATTTTGTTTTGTATCTCACTGGCATTGCAGAAGGGATGCAGCTCAGAATTCCTCGTGAGTCCAAAACCTTCGGGCTTTATGCACCTGTCCAATTCAAATCTACTCAGCTGGTCAAGTTCTGCAATCCATTGTTTACATGGTTTTGCAAGATGTTCTGAGATCACTTCCTCCCATCCACAGCTTCTGCAGAATTATCTTGGCTTTGAGGATAAAAGGTGAATGGAAACCAAGTGGGTCATAGATAGAACTGACAATAGAGAGGATAGTTCTTTGTGTGCGAACTCTGTCTTGGATGGCAACACTGAAGCCAAAGGTGTCCCTCTGGATGTTCCACTAGATACCTAGAACTCTTTCAAGAGGTGGTTTCTCTTTGTCAAGATCTAGCTGCCCTACTACCTTGGCTCTGTGACCTTCAGGGACTGTTGTGAGTACCTTGTGGTTGTTGCTCACCCATTTGGTAAGTGTAAACCCTCCTTGGGAACATACTTCCATAAGGTCCTTTGTTAGCTTGATTGCTTGTCTAGTTGAGGCCATGGACTTAAAGGCATGATAGGTTTTAATCTGCAATATGCACTTTTTAATATGTTGTTTAAAGTGTTTTTTACACCCCGACAGCAATAAATAACTTAAGGGCAATAAAAAAGAGGCAAAACCCACCAAATTCTGTACCTGCTATAATCCTGTTAAAATGCTGATCAATCAGTGCCAATCACAAGCCTGTGCGTTCTCACCCCAGTGTGTACGAGCCTGAGCTAGTTCACGGAGGGCAGAGAACACGTTGTTGCTGACAGTGGACTAGACCTTAGTGGAGGTAGCCTAACAAGCTTGCACAATGCAAGAGAAAAATAAGCAGAAGTTACGCAGCAGCGCTCATGCACGGCTGTGTTCCGAGGTGTACAGATATTCACCTGGTTAGGTTGAGGAACAGTCGAATACTACCCTAAGCTTCTTCTTTATTTTATGGTAAACCCCATGATGAGGAATATACCAAACTTGGCCTTCATCCCTTTGGACATGCGCTTGGGGTACCTCCTCTGCGTGGCCTTTCTGCAGCACATTTTCCATGAAGAACTTGTACTCTTCAGCATAGGTAGAATTTCCCAGCCAGGTTTAATGTCAGCTGTAGTGCCACGTTGTAGTTATTAGACATGACTCCTTTTTCGAAACGGCAGGGGCAAGATGTAATGTCCACTTTCACCCACTTTAGGATTGTGGGCAAGCTCCATAAATCTCCTGTCCTCACATGACATCTCTTTCTTCTTCTCAGATTCCTTTTCTGGGAACTCTTGGTTGTATTGCCTGAGTAGCAGGTCTTTTAGATTATCCATTGAAATGCGATTGACTGTCATTGAGGTTCTAAGTTTATCCATTGCAGATAAAGACATTAGGGGCCTGTTCACCACCCAGCCGAGAAGTGTCTACACTGTGTTTGGTACATTACTCTGGCTGTTTATTATCCGCCAGGGTTCTATCGCTTTACGAACATTAATTCCTATCATCATTTTAATGTCAGCAACCATTTTCTTAGCTCTGATTGGGTGAGTAGGTTTTCCTTTTGATGCGTTATTGCAAAAAATCCAGTTTTAAAGTGACTATTTTGAGCAAGGCTTCAAAAACCGTTGTTTTTTTATGTGATACGTCAAACGCGTCATATTACGTAGGAATTGGTAGACGCGGTCGCTGTTGCTGCCTCAGCTCTATGCGTAGTTGTGAGTAGTTACCGCGGTGAGCGGTCTTGTATTTTCCCCCCCTGTGGTTTTTGGGTTTTTCTCATCGACGAGATGAGGTTTTGTATCTGTGGGGGTTGTTCCAACTCCGACCTCCTGTCCGACCATCTCCGATTTCACAGTTTCCCCGATCGGAGAAAGGCTGCACTCACTGGAGATGGGCTGGAGACATATGGTCTTGGGGGGTCTAGATCCAGGGGAGACATGCAGGCCTGGGGGGGTCTAGACCAACATGCAGGTCTGGGGGTCCAGACCCAGGGTAGACATGCAGGTCTGGGGGTCCAGACCCAGGGTAGACATGCAGGTCTGGGGCTCTGTGTTCAGTTTGGCTCAGAATGTTAGTTTGCGTTGCCTAGCCGGTTTAGTTATCGTACATGAAATCCCCTGACACCAACGTGTTTACACACAGGAAACAACGTGTCCCAAGAAGACACAACATGTTCAGCGCAAACCCTCACGTTAGTTGTACTCACTCGTTCTCCAGTAGGGTCATACACACGACCTCTTTGACGCCAGGGTTGTTGGCCTTTTCACTGGAGCAGCGCTGAAGGTCCCAGGTGGCCAGGCGCACCGCGGCCCGGCCATCCCGCGGGCCCGGGGCCGGTTCTACGCGGGGCCGCAGGGACACCATCTGCGTGGGTCCTCCCGGCGGGAGGTCGAGGTCGTCGCTCCGGAGGCTGAACGAGGTCGGGCTCGGATGGGACCGATCCGTGTAGGTCAGCCCGCCGTTGGTATTGGTGGACGGAGTTCTTGAGCGCTCCACAAACACCTGGAAACGGATCTGGTCCAGTAGGGAGCAGTTTATGTGATCGACCCGAACCAGGTCCTCGATGCTCTTGAACGGGCCGTGTTGGGTCCGATAGGCGACAATGTTCCGGGCGATTTTCTCTGTGATGCCGCGGATGCTCATGAGCTGCGGCGGGGTGGCGGTGTTGATGTTCATGCCGCTGCAGGAGGACATATGCTCCGGGTCTCTCCGCAGGGAGGACGGGGAGTGCTGCGACGAACTGGTCCTACTCGACACGCAGATCTCCACTTTAATAATCTCCAGTTTGGTGGCGCCTATCCCACTCACCAGCGCTAGGTCCTCCACCTTCTTGAAGCCCCCGATGCAGTCCCGGTACTCCACGATGCTCCGCGCCACGGGGCGGTTGACCCCGGGCAGGGTCATGAGCTCTTCCTCCGTGGCCGTGTTGATGTTCAGCCGCTCCTGGTTCACCATAATTCTCCTGACACCACAACTCTATCTCCCTCCTATTGCCATGGTGTCTCCCCCTGTTAGGTGGTTGCTGTTCTCCCTCACGGCTAGCTGGCTCAAAATTGTACGGAAGTGGTCCGAAACTGTTATCCATTGTTGTTATGTTGCCTATGTAGTCTATGATGATTAGAACGTCCGTCTACCAATTCCTACGTCACGCTCGAAAACGAGCGTTTGAGATGCGGAAGTAAAATTGTATCACAAAAACGGCTCAAGATGCCACTTGTAGTGTCGATTTATCATTAAAAACTAAAAAATCGTGTATTCGAATGATTCTTCACTCCAGTATCTAACTTCCAATACGCACTTTAAGGGAGGGAATTGTATCTAACGCGTGTGAGAACAATACCGTGATTGCTTCAAGCCCCGGGCTTCAGCCCGGTTCTCTCCGCCGTCTACCTATTGATCTCTCTCTTCTCCAACTGAATCACACGCTATTGCCCGTCAAGTGGGTGTGGCCTATGTGAAGTGGGCGTGACCGGGGTGACGTAATGGCTCTGCCATCCTCACCTGTCTAAAGATGCTGCCATCTGTGGCTGGAGTAGTTATTGCAGCTTATGTGTTCTATCCTGCTTCCTAGTGGCTATGTGAGGGTAATGCAGCTTGTGTGTTCGATCCTGCTTCCTAATGGCTATGTGGGGGCAGCTTATGTGCTTAAAATATGTAACTCCAAGTCCTGCATAGCGTTGTGGCATTGTCGTTGCAATTTCTATAGAAGAGTTTGCGTCTAAGACAGATGAGATATTTAGATGCAAAAAGCACACAATACTCGTAGACAATCGGTAGTCATATTATGTATTGAAATATTGTCTCTAAGGACCATGCGGGTCTGGTATCCTATCACATGCGTGTGAATGTTTTTCCAATAGTTGCAATGCTACTGAATATCTTCTTTGTGCATCCATGTGCATACAGCTATGAACAAGGTCTCTGGCCTGACCTGCTGTAAACTGTTCAAGAAAGTAGAGCCTATCCTGGGAACTGCTTTTCTTGTCCTCTATTAAGTATTTGAATGCATGCATGAAAGGTTGGCATGATAGTGGATCACCTTTAAACACTGGCACTTCTCTTTTAGGCAATAGAGATACATTTTGTTGCATTATTATGAGTTCAGTAATATCCTTTGAGTTTTTACCATTGTGCTGATGTTTTCCTGAGTCATAGTACTGGTTGCATGGTTTGACCGGTGTGGGTTTGAAGCACTTGAGTGCTATTATGAATGTCCCCAACTGCTTTCTGTATTCAAGTTTTGGCAAAGCACCCAATTTAATGAATTCCAAAGCAGATGTGCCCCATGTTTGTTCCACATTATCCGGTTTGCTTGTTTCCTCAAAGTATTCATTCATAGAATCACCATAAGACTCTGTCATATTTGGATTTAGGAGTACTTTAATTTTTGCATCTAGTGCTACAATTTGTGCAACCAGTTCCACCTTTTCCATTTTTGATTTGATGATGGTTTCCTGCAACTGCAATGAATGCATTACCTTTAATGCAGCAGATTTTGCCTCCAGAGCTGCCTTCTGAGGAGAAGCCAGCCGTCTCAGCAGAAGATGTACTTGATGCAGTTGTCCTCCTTATGACATTTGGTATGCTGTCCAGTGGATTGTGCACTCTGTTCCCTTTGCCATGTTTGGGTTAACCCAAAAAAAAGAAAAGGTAATTGAAGTTCATCACTCTTGGCTCATACCAGTCCATAGAGTCAATTTATTTTTCCTCTTGTGATAAAAGCTTTTGAACAGAATCATGCACATTATTAAATTAATCCAAAGCTTGTTTAAACATTTGTATACATTTATCAACGTCATCAGTCGTTCTTCCTTCAGACAGCAAGGCTTTTGTTTCATTTATTCTCCTTGTGGACACTCCAAGGTTCGCTCTGCATGTTGCATCAGTGATTTATAACTATCCTCCGCTTCCACAGCTGTTATTGGTTCAGTCATTGTCCCGTATATGTTGACAATTTAATTATTGATTTCCTTTTATTAGATTGCCTCTTTATTTATTTTCCTCTGTTCCTCTTTCCGCCACGTCTGTGGGGTGTGCGTTGTTCATTAACACGGAGAACCTGTTGCCGGTTGGTTTGGCAATCACATCATAATATGTCAAACCAGGCACGGCGTCAGGATTCCAGTTGTGGGTGGGCCCGACCAATTGTGGGTGGTCCTTAAATTAAAAACGTTATCAAATCCCTGTTTACCTAATAAAAATTACTAATATACTGTTATATTATCTGTGCATATTAGAGATTTTAATAGCTTGATGCTCTTTAATATTTCGTTGCGTAGGACGGACCCATCCGCGATCGCTTTCCTTGGATCTGAACAAAGAAGAGCGCTTTTGGAATCTCAATAACGCATCATGCTTTAGCGCGTCACTTTATAGACCTAAGGCCTATAGATAGACTGTAAAAGTAGTCAGGAATCTAATATTTCCCTCGTAGTTTAGTTCTGCTCGTATAACGTGAGGCCGACTATTTCGTAATTCTGTTGAATTGTTTACGTTTTCAACAATATTTTGACATCGCAACAGACTGACTGAGCTTGGCTTATTATACGGAACATGCATTCAAATTTAGGCTACTACGAGATAATAACTAATACAATAGTCTACCGCCAATTCACGGTCATCCGAAGTCAGAAGGTTAACAGCCCTTTAACGCAAATCAGAGCAAGCATCAATATCAACATTTATTTTGCTGCATTTCAAAAACAAAGCCTTTCAGAAGCCTTTAACTTATCAGGCAAACTAACAATATCCTTAAGGGCAGAACATCAAAATAACAACTGGGTAGTTTTGCGCCAACAGGCAGGCTTAAAAGATTGCCAAACATGAAAATAGATATGCATTGGAAGAAGAGAGAGCATGAGAAGAAAATGTATTAATTCATTTACAGGAGTAATCGGCGGGGTTTGCTCTTGAAAATGTCAATGATTTCATCGAAGTCGAGAGTTACTGTAGGCTGTCTCTCAAATGTCAACAGACAGAGGGACATAAGGCGAGTTGTAAGCATGGTGCTCCTATTTGCTGTTTTAATTCGGTTGACACTGGAAAAGACGCGTTCAACTAAACAGGATGTAATCAGAGCATGAAAGCATGGATATTCGGGAAAACGTCCTCATTGCATATGTCCATCACTTCAAGAATACTTTTGAGATGTTCTCCTCTGTTTTTCTTCCTCTCTGAGTTGCACAAACACTGCGAGCTCCGACTCTGATATGGTTATCTAGCGCTTTCCTGTATCATTGAGAGAGTTCGCTTTAGTAGCCAAAGTGGTGTCATTTATATTGAGGATGGGGACATCAGGATTGCTGCCGATGCCATGAGCCCATAGGTGTCACTGTGGAATCGGTTGTTCAGTTCATTAAGCTGGCAGTCTATTAGCGCGTTGGAAATGTTGCGCAGGTCACTGTCACTCCTCACTCTTGTCGATTTCCCCAACGTGCATGTGAAGATACTTCCCTCAAATCGGCCTGGGAGAATTCTTGAGCGGGAGGGCAAACTGGGTACATCCCAGTTGTTGACATCATGATCCTCCATCATCTTACTGACATGCGCTCGTCACCTGAGCGCATGTCTGTCAGTTCTTGTTTGAGGTTCTCGATCAAATCAATCGTGTCTGTCACTGATGCGGTGATGGACTGGAGGCTATTAGACGTGAAGTTAAAGGCTATATTGCCAATGCAAAAAAAGAACTTCACAAGGTCTGTCTTTTTATAATTACTATTCGTTGCGTTGATTAGCAGAGAAATAGTCCGCATAAGACGTTTACGTTGCTTAGCAACCGAATACGCTGGGGTTTATGAATACCTGACATGCGGAGTGATATCAAAGACGTGATTCAGAGGCAAAAACACTTCCCTTGACACTTTCATTCCACAGCATTGAAAAGAACCGTGCAATAAATTAAATATATAATATATATTATTTTATTTTTTATTTTTTTAAGAAAAGTTTTGGGTGGGCCTGTTGAACAGTGGGTGGGCCTGGGTCCGTCAGGCCCACCCATAACGCCGTGCCTGTGTCAAACAGTCATTCCATCGAACAGAGTTTTAAACACAGATCGCATCCGCATGGTAGTCTACGCTGGTCATAGGTGGTGGTCTGGTCGTAAGTGGCGGTCTAGTCGTAGGTGTCTACGTTGGTCGTAGGTGGTTGTCTGGTCGTAAGTGGTGGTCGGTGTGTAGATGGTGCTCTACACTGGTCTGTTGGCTGGTTGCAGAGCCCTCATGTTTCTCAAACTAAAGGCAACTCCACACAGGGGGTGGCAGAACACTGACAGACCTCTCAGTTCCCTGGGTTTAGTTCCTCATCCACATTGACACATTGTAATGGCTTTCTAAAGTGTGTTCCGCCCATTTTGTCTGATCACCAGTCTGTGTGGGGAGAGGATGCGGTGGAATCAACCGAGATATAAACCCTTTGACTAACTTAAGAGAGAGGGAAATTAATCGAGGGGTCCGGAGCAAGTATTGACAAAAAATACTTTATTGTTTAAAGGCCCACTATGCAACTTTTTTAGCCAAAATTACATTAATTATGGTGGTTGAGAGTTATTCTGATGGTTCTGCAACCATTTCTGGGTCGTTTGGTGGGTGTGTCATTGCCCCATGTCACCTCTCCAAGGAAAAAGCGCATATGCAACTTGCTCTGTTCGGACCATGGGTTCGGATGTTCGGACCGACACAATCCGGATGTGACGCAGCGGAAGTATCCAATCGCGCCTCGAAAATGTAGTCAGATTGTAGTTTCGAAAATGCTTTACGGCACAGACACAACCCAAACATGGCACCGGCTAGATATAAACAGCCAGTTGCGAGGCAATTGTTGCATTCATCATGGATCAATCGACTGATAAGGGACCCAAGAGGCGACTGTCGGTGGAACAAAAGAAGAATGGACCAGAAAAGAGATCAGACACGAGTGAAATGGGAACTATGCAACTTTTTTGGCTTGATTTACCTTAATATAACAGGCTAAGAGTCATTGCGATGGTTCTATTATACATTTTTGTTTGATTTTTCGTTGTTTCGACTCCCCCTTGCGCATCTTGGCGGAGAAAAGGAATATGTTTCTGCCGGCGACCCGCCGCCCACTCTCGCGGGAGTCTCGGGTCTCGCGAAGTAACGAATTGCTTTACGGCACAGACCCCCAAACACGGAACCGGCTCGATATAAACACAAGTAACTAAGGGATTGTTACATTCATCATAGATCAGCCGACTAAAAAGAGACAGAGAAACCCAAAGTCGGAGGAACAGAAGAAGAGAAAAGGGAGACTGACCGACAGAGAGGCCAGACACGAGTAAACGTTGGGCAAGCTTTTCAGGAATAGCGTGAACTGAAAGAAAAAGAAGACTGCAAATCAGACGCCGACTTGGCCGTGTAGCTTTTGAAATTGAAAGTACCCTTGGGTGAACTTTGTCTTCGTGGTATTCTTGATGATGATAGTCTCTGTACAAATGTGTTTGCTCAACAATTTTGTTGTGAGCCCTGTAAAAATTGTTTTCTCGACCGTTTTGTTGTGAGCCCTGTATGTTTCTAGCTTGCTTGGTTGCAACCATATAAACACCTTTGTTTCCATGGGTGTTTTGCTGTTCGTCTGTCTCGTCCCCCAGATACAGACTGAATCCCCGAATCCAGGTTCTTGTTTATTTAGATTATTATGTTGGCCAACACTCTTACACTGATTGTTCTGTTCAACCTAAGATAAAACAATTATAATCTAGGATATAAATTCTCCCCGTCAACTATAAAAAAGGATGGATTTATGTTTATTGCAATACAAATACACCATTTGAAAAATGTATAACCTTGCCTACACTTTATGAACATCTACTTCGGAAATGGCTCCACGCATTCGCCGGCTTCTTTGAAAACAAATGCACATGGCTCGCGTAGAAGTGCATGGGGAAGGGTCGTCAACGAGTTGTTACGACAGTGTTGTAAAATATCTACTACGAAGCTGTAGGGGGCGCTGTGTAGAGAAATGTGCGTGCGAAAACCAAGAAAACAGCGAAGAAATGCCCGAAGTTGCATAGTGGGCCTTTTAAAAGGACAACGACAAGGCTGAATGGTTTGCAATGCACTGACGGTTAGCAGATTCCGCCGTCCAATTTATCCACACACACATGGCAGTTTCTTGTTTGAGGTGTCCGCCCATAATCAATCACAAATTCCTCTAACCAAATGGTCAACGAGATAATCTAGAACACCAGGCAGGGGTCAGCACGCATTGACCCCGTAGCTTCCTGCTCCTGTGGGGGGTTCCAACATATGCTCTGACCCCAGACTCCCTGGCACTGTGTCAAGCCCTGGATAAGAATCCAGAGACGCTTTAAATGTTTTATTCAACCTGGTCTCACAGGAATCCGTGAAATGACTACGGACGAATAACTCGAAATCCGTGGACACATCACGGAAACACGCCGATTTCCGTGATGTGGCCACGGAAATCGCTCCAATGCAAGTTAATGACGCTGCTGTTCCGTGGCTCACACACGGATCCCCGTTTCAACGAGCGAGTCGACCACGGGGGCTTAACTCAAAACCCGGGGTGGTCTCACTGAAACACTTAAATTGTCTTTGTTGTGTCCACGGAAGTTGCTCCAATGCAAGTAAATGACAATGACAATGATTTACACAGATTCCCGTTTCAATCTGTGTGTGTGCTCCCGTTTCAATCTGTGTGTGCCATATTTGACCACAGCGGGGGCTTAACTCAAAATCCGTGGTGGTCTGACGGAATCACTTCAATTGTCCGTGATGTGGCCACGGAATTTGCTCCAATGCAAGTAAATGACACTGTTATTCCGTGGCTCACACACGGATATCGGCGTGTTTCCGGGATGTGGCCACGGATTTCGAGTTAAGCGTCCGACCGTAGTCATTTCACGGATTCCTGTGAGACCATGTTGGTTTTATTATATATCATTAGATATACAGGCCTAATAATAATCATGGTTTACCGTAGAATATAATCATTAATTTCTACCACAAGGAGAGGACTTCTTATGAGTGGTTTGTGTTGCCGCTGGTTGGTATTCTGACCAGGTGTAGAGACCTTAAAGTGTGCATTGTGTTCCCAGAATGCCTACGTGAACATCAACCGCATCATGTCCGTGGGGGGCCGGCTGGTGGAGGGAGGGCACTACGCCGCGCTGCAGGTCAAGCAGATCTCCTCCCAGCTGGACCAGGACTGGAAGAGCTTCGCCGCCGCGCTGGATGAGCGCTCCACCCTGCTGGCCATGTCCTCTGTCTTCCACCAGAAGGCAGAGCAGGTCTGAAGCGCGCACACACACACACACACACACGCGCACATGCTCGCACACACGCACACGCACGCAAGCAGGCACACACACGTACGTATGCAGACACCATACGCACACTTGCAGTGACGCACACAAACATCCAAACGCACGCAACCAGGAAGAAACACATACAAACACACACACTCAGGCACACACACACCTCAAAATATAATTGTGTGTGTGTGTGTGTGTTTGTGTGTGTGTGTATGTGTGTGTGTGTGTGTGTGTGTGTGTGTGTGTGTGTGTGTGTGTGTGTGTAGTTCCTATCTGCGGTGGAGTCCTGGAGTAAGGTTTGTAGTGAGGGAGGTCTGCCCTCGGCCATGCAGGAGCTGGAGCTAGCTATCCACCACCACCAGGGCCTCTACGAGCAAGTCACCCAGGCCTACAGCGAGGTATGCTAACACGCTAACATGCTAGTCACCCAGGCCCAGAGCGAGTTACGCTAACATGCTAGTCACCCAGGATTGGTTCATGCCGATGTGCCCCGGGTCCTATGTTCCCCGTTTTTCCCAAACAGGGTCCTATGTTCCCCTGTAGCAATACATAACGGGGAGCATAGGACCCTTTTTCTGAAAAAAATAAATAAATTGCGTGATGACAGCCAATCAGCGTTCAACAGCGTGGCCGCTGAGTGACATGTATAACGCAACAGCCATTCAGCGTTCAACCGGCCAACTCAGTGCAGTGCAGTCCGGGGTGAACTGCAGCATGGAGGAGAAAGTGATTGTTGCCGTTTGCGACTCCAGGAGCTCTATATAGTATATAATATAATATCACGGCCAAAAGCTCTGTGCTCCTCCGGTTGGCCGTAGCACTCTCGTAGGGATTGGGCTTCTCGGGGTTTGTTTACCGGCGTTGCTATGGTTTCCGGTCTCGTGTGTTCCAACGGTTTATTAGGTAGGCCTATCTAATAAATCTCTGTCTAATCAATACTTCATTCACTGCCTCTTCCGTGGTCATTAAAATATTATGAATAGACTGCGTCGGGTTCTCCGACGTCTCTCCCTCTTCCACAAAAGGTAAAGAAATGCAATGGTGGTTATCTCGGCCGGAATTTGGCAATAATAGTGGGAAACGTAAACGTATGTTCCCCGCTTTTCCCAAAAAGGGTCCTATGTTTCCCGATATGTATGTGACCGGGGAACATAGGATCGTTTTTCAAAAAAAGGGTCCTATGTTCTCCGGTCTGTTACTTTTCCCTCCATTACAGCCAAGTTCGGGCCGAGATAACCACCATTGGATGTCTTTAACTTTTGTGGAAGAGGGAGAGACGTCGCAGAACCCGACTCAGTCTATTCATAATATTTTAATGACCACGGAAGAAGCAGTGAATGAAGTATTGATTAGACAGATTTATTAGATAGGCCTACCTAATAAACCGTTGGAACACACAAGACCGGAAACCATAGCAACGCCGGTAAACCAACCCCGAGAATCCCAATCCCTACGGGAGCTCCCCACGCTACGGCCATCTGGAGGTGCACAGAGCTTTTGGCCGTGATATTATATATACAATTATATTATATTATATTATATTATATTATATTATATACTATTATATATAGAGCTCCGGGAGTCGCAAATGGCAACAATCACTTTCTCCTCCATGCTGCAGTTCACCCCGGACTGCACTGCACTGAGTTGGCCGGTTGAACGCTGATTGGCTGTTACGTTACACATGTCACTCAGTGGCCACGCTGTTGAACGCTGATTGGCTGTCATCACGCGAATGTCGCGTCAAAGTTTAAATATTTTTAAAGATTGATAGATTGCGGGGATAGATTGTGGGATCTCCGTCTCTTGTCTCGTCATTTACCGCACTCCACAATTGGTGACCCCCGACGCGAGTTGGATACGGCTGAATTATGTTACACATCGACGGTGATAACAACGCGCCCGCTGTGGCGCTGGCCGCCGCGGCTAACGTTGGCGCTATCTATGCTGCCACCGTCAAGTTACCAGACTTTTGGCAGCACAACCAAAGGTCGTGGTTCCAACACATCGAATCAAAGGTGACTCGTCATACCAAAGCCCCCTTGGCACTCTTCAAAGTGCCGGAGAGGCGTTTCGACCATGTGAATGTGGACCTGGTGGGCCCGCTTTCACCCTCCCGTGGTTTCACCTACCTCCTCACAGGACCACCTGGTGGCCAGAAGTGGTTCTCCCCTGTCCTCCACTACAGCAGCTGAGGTGGCCCAGGTGTTCGCTATGGCTTGGGTGGCCCGTTTCGGCACACCGTCCGACCTTTCCTCGGACCGGGGGCCGCAGTTCACGTAGGAGCTTTGGACTGCGGTCGCCGGGGTCCTGGGGGTGAAGGTCCACCGTACCACAGCCTATAACCCACAGAGCAACGGGCTTTGCAAGCGGGACATGAAGGCCGCGCTCAGGGCCAGCCTTACAGGCAGCGACTGGGCTGACCGCCTCCCATGGGTTATGCTGGGCCTTTGCTCCGCCCCAAAGGACGATCTTCAGGCCTCGTCGGCAGAGCTGGTGTACGGCCAGCCCCTGCGCGTCCCTGGGGAGTCTCTTCCATATGCCACGGCCCCGTGGACGGCTGCCTCCCATCGTGCTGCATTCGTGCCTAAGAACTTTGTTGTTAATATGGGGGGCAGGCCTGAGCAAGTGGCTATAGACCGGCTCAAGCCTGCTCATGTGGATATTGGCGAACCGCTCCAGCTGGCTCAGCCCCCCCCCGCGGGGGGGCCCACCTGCGGCAGCCTCGACACCTGTCCCTGCGGCAGCCTCGACCCCTGCTCCTGCCTTTTGCCCTTCTCCTGTTAAGCGCAGCCGGCTGGCTCAGCCCCCCCCCGCGGGGGGGCCCACCTGCGGCAGCCTCGACACCTGTCCCTGCGGCAGCCTCGACCCCTGCTCCTGCCTTTTGCCCTTCTCCTGTTAAGCGCAGCCGTTCTGGCCGCCTGGTCCGCCCCCCTAGAGCTTGATTTTTCTAGGGACTGTTATGTGCTAGTATGTTCTGTTTAACACTAGTGGGTGACCGATGTTCTCTGTAGGTTACCTGTTCGGTCTGGACCAGTTAGTTTGGGTGAATTCTGGGGGGACCTGTGTGGTGACCCACAACTACAATGATAAGACATTCACCAAGGGACTGTACCTTTTAAGGAAAAGGGTTTTGGGATAACAGTTCCGGTTTACGGCAGTCACGTTTTGTCTCACGTTACTCATGCTGGAGTAACACTTGTTTAATTGAAGTGGAGAGTAAAGCCGACTCAACCCATCTCCGCCTCTTGTCTCGTCATTTACCGAACTCCACAATAGGACCTTTTTTTAAGATCCCTATGTTCCCCGAGCGGGGAACATAGGGATGACCCCCCTATATGCTAACACCCTGGCTTACAAGAAGGTAAGACGATCCCAGGAAGAATACAGGAGGAATTCATGTTTTCAGTTGGATGTCCACGCCTTTCCCCTACGTCACTAGCACCCAGGCCTATGGCGTGGTAAGCTAACATTCTAACTCTGTGTTTCATGTTTGTTTCATGCATTTCCAGGTGAGCCAGGATGGTAAAGCCCTGCTGGACGTCCTCCAGAGGCCTTTGGGTCCAGGGAACTCGGAGTCCATGACCGCAACGGCCAACTACTCCAAGGCAGTGAGTCTAATGTGGTCTAGTGTGTCCTAGTGTAGTGTGTATGTACATAATAATAACAATAATACATTTAATTTAGAGGCGCCTTTCAAGACACCCAAGGTCACCTTACAGAGCATATAGTCATCATAAATCGTTTAAAAAAACAAGACATTGTGGAAAAAATAAAAAAATAAACATCATAAATGTTTATTTATGATGTTTATTTAGTTTATTTATCACACACACACACACGTGTGTGTGTGTCGTAGTGTAGTGTGTATGAACATGAAGTCTCGTGTGTCGTGGTGTAGTGTGTATGTAAATGTGTCTGTGTCTTAGTGTAGTTTGTATGTACATGTGTGTGTGAGTGTGTTTCATAGTGTAGTGTGTATGTTTATTTGTGTGTGTCCCAGTGTAGTGTGTATGTACATATAGTCTTCTGTGTCCTAGTGTAGTGTGTATGTACATTTGTGTGTGTCGTAGTGTAGTGTGTATGTACATGTGTCTGTCCTCAAATGAGGATATGAAGACCTAGTATAGGAAGTATTGATACTTCCCATACTGATGGTTCAGTTTGGAGAATTTTTCCGCACATATACAAATAATAATAATAAAAAAGATAAAACAAGAAACCTAAAGATCTATAATATCAATGTTTTAGACTTCTAGTAAGAACTAGTTCAGCTCCTCCTCAATGCGCTCCTCACATCTTATTGAAAGGCAGTAGATTCCATCATGCCACAGAGCCAACTAAAAGACTAAGTCACAACCACAGAGATAGGGTTCACACTAAATCACCCTATCTCTGCTATTCTGGATGGTGTGTTTTGTGTGTAAAGTATTGACTTGAGTTTTGATTTTACGATACAAGCCTCAGGTCGGGGACCGCTATTGATGAATTAGTACAAAGAAACGTTTGAGCACATCCCTATCCTCCAGGTCTCTACTCAGAACCCTTTCCTCCTTCAGGTCCTCTGTTCTGCTTGTCCTCCCTTAGGTCCCCTGTCCTCCCTTAGGTCCTCTGTTCTGCCTTTCCTCCCTTAGGTCTTCTGTTCTCCCTAAGGTCCTCTGTCCTCCCTAAGGTCCTCTGTTCTGCCTGTCCTCCCTAAGGTCCTCTGTCCTCCCTGTCCTCCCTCGGGTCCTCTTTCCTCTCAAGGTCTCCTGCTCTCCCTGTTCTCCCTCAGGTCCACTGTATCCTGGACGTGGTGCATGAGATTCTTCACCACCAGAGGAGGCTGGAGAACATCTGGCAGCACCGCAAGGTCCGCCTGCACCAGAGGCTCCAGCTGTGTGTGTTCCAGCAGGACGTCCAGCAGGTACTGACTCCTCCTCTCCTCCCCTCCTCTCTCATCCTCCCTCCTCTCCTCCCCTCCTCTCTCATCCTCCCTCCTCATCTCTCCTCCTCTCCTCATCCTCCCTCCTCTCCTCCCCTTCTCTCTCATCCTCCCTCCTCTCCTCCCCTCCTCTCTCATCCTCCCTCCTCTCCTCCCCTCCTCTCTCATCCTCCCTCCTCATCTCTCCTCCTCTCCTCATCCTCCCTCCTCATCTTCCTCTTCTCCTCCTTTTTCCTCTCCTCATTCTCTCGTCTCGTCTCCTCATCCTCATATCCTCTCTCCTCCTCTTGGTGTGTGTGTGTGTGTGTGTGTGTGTGTGTGTGTGTGTGTGTGTGTGTGTGTGTGTGTGTGTCTGTGTCTGTGGGTGTGTGTCTGTGTGAGTGTGCGTGTTTGTGTGTGTGTGCAGGTGATGGACTGGATCGAGCACCATGGGGAGGTGTTCCTCAGTAAACACACAGGGGTGGGGAAGTCTCTGCACCGTGCCCGCGCCCTGCAGAAGAGACACGACGACTTTGAGGACGTGGCCCAGGTCTGTCTGCCTGCCTGTCAGTCTCTCTCCCAGTCTGTCTGTCTGTCTGTCTGTCTGTCTGTCTGTCTGTCTGTCTGTCTGTCTGTCTGTCTGTCTGTTTGTCTCTCTGTCTTTCAGTCTTTCTGCCAGTCTGTCTGCCAGTCTGTCTGTCTGTCTGTCTGTCTGTCTGTCTGTCTGTCTGTCTGTCTGTCTGTCTGTCTGTCTTTCAGTCTCTCTGCCAGTATGTCTGTCTGTCCGTCTTTCTCTCTGCCAGTCTCTCTGCCTGTCTGTCTGTCTGTCTACCTGTCTGTCTGTCTGCTTGCCTGTCTTTAGTTTATATGCTAAGAACATTCAACTTTAGCATGTTGAAAGCTAGCACCAAGAGGCTGCAGTAGTATCAGGATGATGCTAAGGTAAGGGTGACAAGTTAAGGGTTAATCTGTGGAGGTATTGACCTTTATTGGTTGAAGTTGTGCATGTATGTGCAGTGTGATATTAAAGGCACCATCAAATGGACTTGAATGTCAAGAAAGGTCAGAGAGATTATCTGGTAGTGAAACACCTTTACATGTATGTAACATGTGTACATGTACGTACCATGTGTACATGAATGTACAATGTATACATGTATGAAGCATGTATACATGAATGTACAATGTGTACATGTATGGACCATGGGTACATGAACCATACATGTATACATTGCGTGACATCTGATCTCTTGCCCCTCTCTGTTTGAAATTCTAATTCAAACAGCGTTATTGGCTTGGAACAGAGAAGAGCAATCTATAGTTGAACATTAGTCTAGTGTTCACGAATAACACAAAAACTGTCTCTCTCTCTCTCTCTCTCTCTCTCTCTCTCTCTCTCTCTCTCTCTCTCTCTCTCTCTCTCTCTCTCTCTCTCTCCGCAGAACACCTACACCAATGCAGACAAACTGCTGGAGGCGGCGGAACAGCTTGCCCAGACGGGCGAGTGCGACCCGGAGGAGATCTACAAGGCGGCCCGCCACCTGGAGGTCACCATCCAGGACTTTGTCCGCCGCGTGGAGCAACGCAAGCTGCTACTGGACCTGTCTGTCACCTTCCACACACACACCAAGGAGGTACACATGCACGCACGCACGCACACACGCACGCACGCACACACACACACACACACACACATCAAGGAGGTATACACACACAAAGGCGCACACACACGCGCCAAGGAGATACAGTCGCACACACACACACACACACACACACACACCAATGAGGTTCACACACGCACACACACACACACACACACAAACACACGCACACGCACAGGCACACACACCAAGGCGGCACACAAACACAGGCACACGCACACATCACTGCAGACAGGCAGGCACACACACCATTCTGCATGTTGGGGAGGTAGCCATGGAGACCGGCCATGGAAACAGTCATCAGAGCATTCGCTCTCCGTTAGCCTCTTCCATTGACTTGCAGAGTTACAGTAGCCTAGCTCCTGTTCATGTGAGGGAATACTCTTTGAATCACTTTCCAAAGACTCCAAATTGTTTCAGAATAGTCTCTTATTCAGTGCCAGTAACTACTCAAAGATGGTAGTATTAGTACAAACACACAGATATTCAGCACTATATACAGCGCCGTGATTATATTTAAGCAATAGATCACGCCAGGCTGTGGTATGTGCTCATTATACCACTGTTAAGGGGCGTTGTCCGGCCCCGACGCGCAGCGGAGGGCCGGACAACGCCCCTTAACAGTGGTATAATGAGCACATACCACTGACTGAAGTGATCTATTGCTTTTATACAACGGTTACTGTTATGGCGAAACGATAGTCATAGACACACTACATTTAAAAAGAAACCAAGAAAGTCAAAGTAGCCGTTTTATTAAAGACTACCAAAAAGTAGTCCCTCCTGGCTGCCTTCAAAATGCACGACGGTCGCTATGCAACACACTTTAGCGTCCCTCCGAGAGAACGGTTGTAACGGTTTCCACTTCAAGGCGCGGAGTGATACTTTCACAAAATGATCGGGCGTCATAGCAGTTATGTATACGCTCATTATACAACAGTTAGGAACCAATCAGATCGCTGGATTTAGGCCCCCGTTGTATAATATATTTTATAGACCTTATATAACTGACAGGTTACCCTCAGTGTAGACGACCAGACAGAAGCAGCTGATCATAGAACTGACAGGTTACCCTCAGTGTAGACGACCAGACAGAAGCAGCTGATCATATAACTGACAGGTTACCCTCAGTGTAGACGACCAGACAGAAGCAGCTGATCATAGAACTGACAGGTTACCCTCAGTGTAGACGACCAGACAGAAGCAGCTGATCGTAGAACTGACAGGTTACCCTCAGTGTAGACGACCAGACAGAAGCAACTGATCATAGAACTGACAGGTTACCCTCAGTGTAGACGACCAGACAGAAGCAGCTGATCATAGAACTGACAGGTTACCCTCAGTGTAGACGACCAGACAGAAGCAGCTGATCATAGAACTGACAGGTTACCCTCAGTGTAGACGACCAGACAGAAGCAGCTGATCGTAGAACTGACAGGTTACCCTCAGTGTAGACGACCAGACAGAAGCAGCTGATCGTAGAACTGACAGGTTACCCTCAGTGTAGACGACCAGACAGAAGCAGCTGATCGTAGAACTGACAGGTTACCCTCAGTGTAGACGACCAGACAGAAGCAGCTGATCATAGAACTGACAGGTTACCCTCAGTGTAGACGACCAGACAGAAGCAGCTGATCATAGAACTGACAGGTTACCCTCAGTGTAGACTATAAAAGGAGCCTCAACAGTAGACATTCTACCATCGTCTTGCGATGTTACTGGCACTCGTTACTGGTGATCGATCTACATTGGAAGTCTTTGGAAAGTGATTCAAAGTGTTTTCCTTCGCATTAACAGGAGCTAGGCTACTGTAACTGCATCTCAATGGAAGAGGCTAACGGAAGTGAATACTAACCCAGCTACCTCTTCTTCTAGAAGCACAATGAGGATTTGCAATAACAAATAATTAAAAATCTCGGTATAACATGCAAAATTTAAATCAACAGATATCTTGACGTATCCCTTTAACAAATCTAATATAGATCAATCTATAATCTATGGTTAAATATGAATTTTGATGTTAAATTTTATGTCTGGGAGCGTGCTTGCGTGTGTTTGTGTGTGTGCGTGTGTGTGTTTGTGTGTGCGTTTGTGTGTGTGGGTCTGTGTGCGTGAGTGTGTGTGTGTGCGCTTGCGTGCGTGCCTGCGTGTTTGTGTGTGTGTGTGTGTGTGTGTGTGTGTGTGTGCGTCTGCGTGTGTGTGTGTGTGTGTGTGTGTGTGTGTGTGTGTGTGTGTGTGTGTGTGTGTGTGTGTGTGTGTGTGCAGCTGTGGAGTTGGATGGAAGAGCTGCAGAAGGAGCTCCTGGAGGAGGTGCAGAGTGAGGTGGTGGAGGAGGTGCAGCTGATGGTGCAGCAGTTCCAGCAGCAGCAGAGCTCCACGCTGGACGCGACGCTCAACGTCATCAAGGAGGGGGAGGGGCTGATGCAGCAGCTCAGGTCAGCTCACCTCCAACTGACTATCACCATGCTTACGTCCCCATCATCAGCACCACTATTACCACGACTACCATCATGACCATGACTACCATCACCATGACTACCATAACCACCATCATCCCAATGACGACCATCATCATCACAACTATCATCTTCATCATCCTACTACCACAATCACCACCATTATCCTCACCAGGGTAACCAGGACTTTCGCATCCCGACTACGGCAGACTATCCAGACTGACTACCATCACCATCTTCACCACCATGACTACTATCACCACCCTCTTGACTAGAATACCCATGACTACCATCACCATCACTACCTCCATCACCAGCATCAACTAAATCAATATTGAGTAAACAAAGAATGTGTGTGTGTGTGTGTGTGTGTGTGTGTGTGTGTGTGTGTGTGTGTGTGTGTGTGTGTGTGTGTGTGTGTGTGTGTGTGTGTGTGTGTGTGTGTGTGTGTGTGTGTAGGGATGCAGCCATTTGCACCAGTAGGACGCCCCACTGCAGTTCCATCGCCCACATCCAGGGAGTGCTGCAGCAGCTTGATGAGGCCCAGGCCCAAATGGAGGAACTGTTCCATGAACGCAAGATCAAGCTAGATGTCTTCTTGCAGCTACGCATCCTACAGCAGTACACCCTGGAGGTAGACCAAGTAGCTCACTGGCTAGATGCTAAGCTGAGATAACACATCCTACAGCAGTACACCCTGGATGTAGACCAAGTAGGTCACTGGCTAGATGCTAAGCTGAGATAACACATCCTACAGCAGTACACCCTGGAGGTAGACCAAGTAGGTCACTGGCTAGATGCTAAGCTGAGATAACACATCCTACAGCAGTACACCCTGGATGTAGACCAAGTAGGTCACTGGCTAGATGCTAAGCTGAGATAATACATCCTTCAGCAGTACACCCTGGAGGTAGACCAAGTAGCTCACTGGCTAGATGCTAAGCTAACACATCCTACAGCAGTACACCCTGGATGTAGACCAAGTAGGTCACTGGCTAGATGCTAAGCTAACACATCCTACAGCAGTACACCCTGGATGTAGACCAAGTAGGTCACTGGCTAGATGCTAAGCTGAGATAATACATCCCCCAGCAGTACACCCTGGAGGTAGACCAAGTAGCTCACTGGCTAGATGCTAAGCTCACACATCCTCCAGCACTACACCCTGAAGGTAGACCTAGCAGCTCACTCGCTAGATGCTAAGCTAAGCTAACACATCCTCCAGCACCCTGTAGGTACACAAAGTATCTCACAGACTAGATGCTATGCTAAAAAATCCTCCAGCACTACACCCTGAATGTAGACCAAGTAGCTCACTGGCTAGATGCTAAGCTAAGCTAAAACATCCTCAAGCACCCTGGAGGTAGACCAAGTAGCTCACTGGCTAGATGCTAAGCTAAGCAAACACATCCTCCAGCACCCTGGAGGTGGATCAAGTAGCCCACTGGCTAGATGCTATGCTAACGCTGACTAAGCTTCCCCTCCAGGTGACAGCAGAGCTGGATGCGTGGAAGGAGGACCTGTCCCGGCAGGCGGGCGACGCTGGTTGCCCAGCGGGGGGCGGGATGTCTGCAGGGGGCGTGGCCGACGACGTGGGCGTGGCCGAGCAGCGTCTGAAGAGACTCACGGAGAGGAAGACGGCCATGAAGCACATGACCTACGAGGTCCTTCAGCAGGGACAGGACCTGCACCAGTACATAATGGAGGTCCAGGCCTCAGGTACATACACTACACAATAGACACACTATGCAAACACTATACAATATACACACTACATAGACACACACTGTACAATATACACACTACATACACACATCTGTTCCAGGGCATCATGAAGGTCCAGGCCCGAGGTACACACACACACACTGTACAATATACACACCACATAGACACACACTATACAATATACACACTATATAGACACACAGTATACAATATACACACTACATAGACACACATTGTACAATATACACGATACATAGACACAAACACTATAGGCAAGGCAAGGCTTTATTTATATAGCACTTTTCATACACAAGGCGGACCCAAAGTGCTTCACATTGACAACAGTCATACAATAAAATGAAATAATAAAATAAAACAGATACGTCAAATATAACGAAGGCAAAGTTAAAAAGAAAGTGCAATGTGTTTAAGATTTAGAAGAAAGCTAAAGCAAACATAAAATAAAATGAAGTAATAAAGAAAATAGATAAGTAAAATCAAATAACGGCAAAGTAAAAAAAAAAGCATTGTGGAAAGTACAATGTATTTAATATTTAGCAGAAAGCTAAAGCAAACATAAAAGTATTCAGTCTGGTTTTAAAAGTAGTCAGAGTTTGGGCAAGTCTTAAATCCTCACGGAGATTATTCCAGCTTTTTGTTGCATAGTAACTAAATCCTGCTTTCCCATGCTTCGTGTTTACTCTGGGGATAATTAACTGATTGGTCTCAGAAGATCTTAGTCGTATAGAAGACTTATGTAATGGAAGCATTTCAGTTATATACTTCAAACCCTAAACCATGTAGGGATTTATAGGTGAGCAGCATGATTTGACATAGACATCTGACATAGAGGGAGCCAATGTAACGATTTAAGAATTGATGTTATATTTTCAAATTTATTGGTCAAGTTAGAACTCTTGCAGCAGCGTTCTGAACAAGCTGTGGTTGTCTTTTTTGGGAGAACTGTAAGGAGACCATTGTAGTAATCAAGCTTACTAGTGATGAATGAAAAAAAAATTCTAAGTCCAGGGTGGACATGAGCCCTCGAAGTCTTGGTAAATTTTTAAGGTGATTATAGGCAGATTTTCTAACTGATTTGATGTTACTGTCGAAATGTAAATCTGAATCCATTATGACCCCTACATTTCTGGCATTGATTGAGGTTGCCTTTCCAATTCAGCCCCAAAGACAATTATCTCGCTTCTGTCCTCAGGACAGATATTGTTATTTTGCATGATTTGCCCTAGTGGGAGCATATAGGTGTTGAATAACGAGGGTCCTAAGAATGAACCTTGAGGAACTCCACATGTCACATTGGTTGGTTCTGATAAAAAGTTGCCAATGGAAACAAAGTAGTTCCTATCTAGTAGGTAGGACCTAAACCAATTTAAGACTGTGCAGCACTGAGGTCTAGTAGCATTAGTATTGAGATTTTGCCGGAGTAAGACAGATGTTTTTTACGACTTTAATGAGGGTGGTCTCGGGGCTGTGAAGTGGTCGAAATCCTAATTGGAACGTGTAATAGCAGCCAGTTGATGCCAGGAAGTGATTAAGTTGCTGGAAGAAAACTTTCTCAATGATTTTATTTATGAAGGGTAGATTTGATGTTGGTCTGTAATTGTTAATAATAGAGGCATCTTGGCTCCTTTTTTAAAAGGGGATTAATAACTGCAGTTTTAAAAGCTTTGGGAAATTGCCTGATTTGAGAGAGTTGTTAAAGGGACACTGCGTAATATTTTAAGTCATTTATTACCTCAAATCAATGTATTCATTCATAAATAAATCCTCATTGGTGTAAAATTATCTCTGCCAAAAATCTCACTTATCCTCCTGAGCGAAGAATAATTAATATGTAGTTACATAGGACGGGTAAGCTTCATGGAGGCTTCCATGTTCTTCCGGTCTATGAACTGCCGAGAGGGACAAAAAGCACTACGTGGAACAGGAAATGCAAACGCGTTTTCACTCTGAGCCAGCGTCAATGATGACTGAAATAATTCACTATCTTGCTCGAGGAATAAATACTCATACATCATTAGCTTACACTAATGATTCAATGCAGTTTGAAATTTGTTTGAAATAACGAACCTCATCATCACTCGAATGACTCGATGAGATAGTATTGGATGTCATGACAGCTTCTTGGCACATACTGCCCACCGTAGTTTTTGAACAAGCGAGCACTATTAGTTTGAATGCAATATACAATTGTACCACTAGATGGGAGTCATTTTTACACAGTGTCCCTTTAACTATTTGCAGTATGTCTATTGCTAGGCAATCAAAACATAATTAAAGAGGTTGGTAGGTTAGGTATCAAGGCAACATGTGGATGGCTTTAGTTGTGTCAATGTTTCCACAAGAGTTTTAGAGTCAATGACATTAAAGCATGTCATCATTGCCACGTTACTTTTGCCTGAACAGGGTGGTAGTCCAACATTTTAGTTTGAAGTGGAGATATTGATGGCGCGTCTGATGCCTTCAATTTTATCAGTATAAAATACTGCAAACTGTTGTGGGGTGTGGGGTTAGTCAGTCGGTCAACAGTTGCAAATAGGGTTTTTGCATTATTAGGGGTCCTATGAAATCCGTAGGAACCCTATTGTAATCGTTAGTATTATTAGGGGTCCTACAAAATCCGTAGGAACCCTATTGTAATCGTTAGTATTATTAGGGGTCCTACGAAATCTGTAGGAATCCTATTGTCATCGTTAGTATTATTATTAGGGGGTCCTACGAAATCCGTAGGAACCCTATTGTAATCGTTAGTATTATTATATTTTTCCTGAAAAATACATGGTCAAAAGTTCTGAACATTGGCAGGCTTGTAGAACTCGTGAAATGAGGGAGTGATAACAAGGATGGGCCAGAATGAACTATAGGTAGCGCTATAACAATCATTTGAAGTGCAACATACTCAACAGGCTGCCATTTCTACTAGGAAATTGCAATATGTGTGAAACTTGTTATGCATGCAACATTTGCCAGGATGAACAACTTTCACAAGGCAACCCATATGGTCAGACCATTTGGATATAGTGCAGTGACCACAACTGGACAAAACACTCACACATAACTCCTTTGGCGCCAAAAGTAGTAAAAGCTGCAAACTCGGCCCACATATACTAGGTGACTGTGGAACTATATGGTGTTAAATTCATAGCAAGGCCGAGGACGGCAGATGCATACATTTTAAAGTGAAATACTTGCATATCTCCGATGTTTAAACAGCTCTAACATTGCGTCAAAAACACGTAGGCTCGGCAGTCGAATATGGCTAAAAGGGTAGAGTCCATAGTATACCCATGCCAAACTTCAAGTCGTATCTGAAAATAGCAATTGGATGCATTTGTTTGAAGTTGTCTTTCTGAACCGTGGCAACGCAGGCTGGGCCTTAAAGCGGTTCACACTTAATAAAAAAAAACGTCAGTTTGACAGTGGATTTTGACACAGTATGCAATAGAAACATGGTTGGTGGTTGTTTTGATACGTTGACTTCCGGTAAAGAGATAGGGTTAGGCCGTAGTGTTAGGCCTTAGGGTTAGGCTTAGGGTTAGGGTTAGGTCTTAGGGATAGGGTTATTGTTAGGGTTAGGGTTAGGATTAGGCCTTAGGGTTAAGGTTAGGCCTTACTGTGCGTTCACACCAAAAGCTGTAAAGCATTTTGAGTGATAAACGCCCATTCACTTTCTATTAGACATGATCGATAAAGCGATATCAGCGATAAAACGCTTGAGCGATAGCTTTAAAGCTGTAAAACTGTAAATGAGAGTTGAAAACTATGAGGGGCCGTCTGGGACATAATTCATACTTGGTCTTACACACACTATTATACTCTCTCACATACACTATTATACTCTCTCACATACACTATTATACTCTCTCACATACACTACTACTCTCTCTCTCATACACTACTATATTCTCTTACATACACTACTATACTCTCTTACATACACTACTATACTCTCTTACATAAACTACTATACCCTCTCACATAAACTACTATTCTCTCTCACATACACGACTATACACTCTCATACTTACATGTAAAAGGAGTTTAATAGTTTGAATGAAACGGATGTGAGTTTGAATGAAACGGAAGTGAGTTTGAATGAAACGGAAGTGAGTTTGAAATGTTCATAAGAGTCCGCAGAAATCGAATATCAATATTATTTTAGTGTAATTACATTGTGTATATGCACAAACCATCTTATACAAAGCAGCCGAAAAATAGAAAACCGAAACGCTACTATGTTTTTTTTTCTGCGATTCAGGGTTTGAATTCTGCTATTGTCGTCTGATTCATTGAATCCGCTGTGTTTGCCAGGGTCTCAGGGTCTTCCGACTCTGGGGAAGAGCCTGCTAGTTTACGCACACCCCTTGCGCATTTGTTTTCTCAACCACACGTGAGACGTTGTTTGACATGCTGGATATCTTCAGAAAGGTATTTTCATTGGCTATTAGGATGTCTAAGGCCCGTCCCCGACCCTTGCTGTCTGCTGGTGTAGCTGTCAATCAAAGTATACACGCACCGTTTTGATAGTGATCGCCTCATTGGCTTGTAAGGCTTGTAAACAAGGAAGTATTGGTCTTACAGACATGTGGGAGGGCTCTATGTCACCGTGAGACCCTGGCAAACACAGCGGATTCAATGAATCAGACAACAATAGCAGAATTCTAACCCTGAATCGCAGTTTTCTAAAAAAAAAAACATAATGCTTTGTATAAGATGGCTTGTGCATATACACAATGAAATTACACAAAAATAATATTGATATTCGATTTCTGCGGACTCTTATGAACATTTCAAACTCACTTCCGTTTCATTCAAACTCACTTCCGTTTCATTCAAACTCACTTCCGTTTCATTCAAACTCACTTCCGTTTCATTCAAACTTTCCCGTTTCATTCCAACTCACTTCCGTTTCATTCAAACTTTCCCGTTTCATTCAAACTCACTTCCGTTTCATTCAAACTCTCTTACACATACTACTATACTCTCTTACATACACTACTATACTCTCTTACATACACTACTATACTCTCTTACATACACTACTATACTCTCTTACACATACTACTATACTCTCTTACATAAACTACTATACTCTCTTACATACACTACTATACTCTCTTACATACACTACTATACTCTCTTACATACACTACTATACTCTCTTACATACACTACTATACTCTCTTACATACACTACTATACTCTCTTACATACACTATTATACCCTCTTACACATACTACTATACCCTCTTACATACACTACTATACTCTCTCACATACACGACTATACACTCTCATACTTACATGTAAAAGGAGTTTAATAGTTTGAATGAAACGGAAGTGAGTTTGAATGAAACGGAAGTGAGTTTGAATGAAACGGAAGTGAGTTTGAATGAAACGAAAGTGAGTTTGAAATGTTCATAAGAGTCCGCAGAAATCGGATATCAATATTATTTTAGTGTAATTACATTGTGTATATGCACAAGCCATCTTATACAAAGCAGCCGAAAAATAGAAAACCGAAACGCTACTATGTTTTTTTTTAGAAAACTGCGATTCAGGGTTAGAATTCTGCTATTGTCATCTGATTCATTGAATCCGCTGTGTTTGCCAGGGTCTCACGGTGACATAGAGCCCTCCCACATGTCTGTAAGACCAATACTTCCTTGTTTACAAGCCTTACAAGCCAATGAGGCGATCACTATCAAAATGGTGCGTGTATACTTTGATTGACAGCTACACCAGCAGACAGCAAGGGTCGGGGACGGGCCTTAGATATCATAATAGCCAATGAAAATACCTTTCTGACGATATCCAGCATGTCAAACAACGTCTCACGTGTGGTTGAGAGAACAAATGCGCAAGGGGTGTGCGTAAACTAGCAGGCTCTTCCCCAGAGTCGGAAGACCCTGAGACCCTGGCAAACACAGCGGATTCAATGAATCAGACGACAATAGCATAATTCAAACCCTGAATCGCAGTTTTCTAAAAAAAAACATAGTAGCGTTTCGGTTTTCTATTTTTCGGCTGCTTTGTGTAAGATGGCTTGTGCATATACACAATGTAATTACACTAAAATAATATTGATATTCGATTTCTGCGGACTCTTATGAACATTTCAAACTCACTTCCGTTTCATTCAAACTCACTTCCGTTTCATTCAAACTCACTTCCGTTTCATTCAAACTATTAAACTCCTTTTACATGTAAGTATGAGAGTGTATAGTCGTGTATGTGAGAGAGTATAGTAGTGTATGTGAGAGAGAATAGTAGTGTATGTGAGAGGGTATAGTAGTGTATGTAAGAGAGTATAGTAGTGTATGTAAGAGAGTATAGTAGTGTATGTGAGAGAGAGTAGTAGTGTATGTGAGAGAGTATAATAGTGTATGTGAGAGAGTATAATAGTGTATGTGAGAGAGTATAATAGTGTGTGTAAGACCAAGTATGAATTCTGTCCCAGACGGCCCCTCATAGAAAACAGCTCAACTCTATGCAAATTAGCTACTAGCGTTTCAGCTGTAAATGACCGGCAGCCAATCAGAATGTAGATGTCTCTCGCCGGCGTGGGTCCCAGTAAAAATATGCGAGAATTTTAGTTCTAGTTCCTACCACACATTTGTTCCTTCATCATGGTGAGTGAGAGCGGCTAATTGCGGCTATTGCAGGGCATCCTATTTGTCCGCGATTGCATAGTCAACGTGGTCTTATTATAGCCCGATCATTAACTAAAAAACCCATAGAAAGAGTAAAGCATCCAGCATATGATTTCAACAATGTATGAGGGCAAACGCAATCTGCTTTAGCGCAACAGTCATGGTCGCACAGTGGAATGCTGATGGAAACCAGCAGACGAGCGGTGGGTGGAGATGTGCGCGCATTTCAGAAGCAGGGAGATACCGCACAAAAAGATATTTCTAATTCGTCAGTTTGCCGTGTGTCTGCCTGCCACAAATGCTCCCGTTGAGCGGATCCTTTCCATAATAAACCACACACACACACACACACACACACACACACACACACACACACACACACACACACACACACACACACACACACACACGATAGCGATCAACTAAGCTATAATCTAGCATATAAGCAATCGCTCCATTAATTAGTTATTCAGTGTTGCATGTATTTATGCTTATTTTTCTTTTTCTATTGACCACACTTATGACTATCTTCTGTTTTTGTGGCTCAGCATCAGCAGCGGCACTTGCCTCAACTACGAGCGTGCTGGCAAAAAGCGCGGCTCCTTTAAATGGAAAAGCAAAATCGCAAGAGCGATAGGAACTGTAAATATTTTGGACAGCGTTGCGTTTTGAGCTATTCGGCGAATTTGCATCTTTTGCATGGCGTGAACGTTCAGTCAGGGTTAGGGTTAGGCCTTAGGGTTAGGGTTAGCGTCAGGACCCCTTCATGGTTGCTTGCAACAATATTTAGGGGTCCTAAGAAATCCATAGGAACCTTATTATAATCGTTGGTATTATTATTAGGGGTCCTACGAAATCCGTAGGAACCCTATTGTAATAGTTGGTAGGTGGCGCTATAACAAGCCTTTGAATTGCAACATACTCAACAGGCTGCCATTTCCACTAGGAAAGTGAAATATGTATGAAACTTGTTATACATGCACCACTAGTCATGATCAGTGTTGGGGTAGTTACTCAAAAAAAGTAATTAGTTACTTATTACTAGTTACTTCTGTAAATTGTAATGAGATTACTTTAGTAGTTACTGCATTTGAAAAGTAACTTCACTACTTATTACTTTACTTCGCCGTTTCTTAATTTACTGTAGATACATGGACAAACATCATAGCCCTAGCGTCACTTAGTGTTTGTTGTATAAATGTATACAAAATAGCATATAAAACCATATGAAAGAAGAATATCCCTGTCTGCACAAAGAAATGCCTCACTGTAAAATCCACAAACAACAGGATAAAGTAGGCTATGGTGAGGTAACTAACCCTACGACGAAGGCTGGGCCTTAAAGCGCTACAGACATAATAAAAAAAAAACGTACGTTTGACAGTGGATTTTGACACAGTATGCTCTTAGAAACATGGATGGTGATTGTTTTGATATGTTAACGCCCGTTAAACCAGATTTTAAGGCATACTAATGCCATGTTACCATACCGACCAAGCTCACCATACCTCCATGCATGGAAGACTTCTATTTCTCAAAATACACGCTAATCTGCCGTTGGCATTCTACGGTCATACTGTCGGTCATATGGTCATATTGTCGATGAAACGGTCATACTGTCGGTGAAACGGTCATACTGTCGGTCAGACTTCATACGGTCATACTGTCGGTCATACAGTCATACTGTCGGTCGTACTGTCGGTTATACGGTCATACTGTCGGTCATACGGTCATACTGTCGGTCATACAGTCATACTGTCGGTCATACTGTCGGACATACAGTCATACTGCCGGTCATACTGTCAAACGGTCATACAGTAGGACACCTTCATGGTTGCTTGCAACTATATTTAGGATTGGTTTTAATGATATTGGAGAAAAATGTTTCTCAAGCAATTTTTTATTCTAAATTGTAGGCACGGAGGCTCTCTTTATAGATGTCATGATGAATAGGAAGTTTTGTTTTACTCCAAATGCGTAAAACAACAAACCTTCCTGCATTCTTCTTTCTTGCCTATTACCGAAGTAGGTTTTCTCCAGGGAGCCTTTTGCTTTCCAGAAATGGTTTTAATCGGATACCAGAAAATTGCAATTCCATGTAGAAATGGCTGGCGTGTGTTTTGTGCTCATACTGAAGTGTTTGCATTCACACTGTGCGCATTGGAAGTAAGTGGATTACAAAGTTTTGATCTGTTGCTTAAACAGTTTTTCGGCACATACCACGGAAAATCTTCTGCATTCTGTGTTCAACATCAACCTTCAACCACCCTCTTTAAAGTTGGATATTGATGTTCAAACGCAGCATCCTTTGCAAAGTATTAAAGGAATATGAGCCCAACGCAAGCCCAAAGACACCAGAGAAGAACTCAAATGTCTGACCCTTTTTCCATTGAGACAACACTTGTCTGTTTAAGGTCCAATGGCATGAAAAACATTTCTAACATTAATATTAGTTCCCCTAGCCTGCCTAGGCTCCCCCAGTGGCTAGAAATGAAGTCAGGTGTAAAACGAGCATCAGGTATCCTGCTCCGCCTTTGAAAAATGAATGCTCAGACACTCTGAATTTGGTCCCATATGTCGCCATAAGAGGCCAAGTTAAGTCCTCTTTCTCTGCCTTGCCCACCCAGAGAATTTGGCACGCAAATGAAAAAATGATGTACGACCAGATTGAACCGCGACATGGAGGAGCAAGGGATTGTTGCCCGTGATTTTTGATCGGGATTGTCTCCCGCCTGAGCCCCGCCCAAAAATCGCGGGAAACATTCCCTTTCTCCTCCATGTCGGCGGTGGTGCTCCACCGCCGCCGAGATAACCCCCACTACGATTCTCGTTGTGGAAGTACCGGGAGTCCGCAAACAGCAGAAATCCCTTTCTCCTCCATGTCGCCGCTCAGTCTGTATTTCAGATTGACGTGTAAGTGGAAGAACCAGAGACCTCGGACACAACCCGACACAGTTGTTTGAGATTCAGAATATAATCCAGTGGCGCACATAATCCTTTGGCTGTGATAATATATATTATATTATATCGATATCTATATATTATATCATATTATTTAGATATAGAGCTCCAGGACTCCCGCCGGAGCACCCGGAGTGTTCTAGAATATTTACAGAACACGGCCAAAAGCTGTATGTGCCTCGGGATGATATTATGAATCCGAGCCATTGCGAAACATCAACTGTAAACAGTAGCGCATGGTACCGTGGCCACAAACTGCTCAGGGCCACACCCCCACCCTCAACCTTGACCCGCCTCTAAGAAACGGCACGTTTGTGGAAAGCTCATTGTGGGACTGGCTCGTAATGGGTTTAATCTGCACCAAGGCTGAATTTCTTGAACGTCTTCAAGTACTGTATTAGAGGCCCACTAACACCTGCATAAAAGCATACATAAAGTAGCATGCCATGGGAGCTTTAAAGTAGATTTTATGGGGCCCAGCAGAATATATGGAGGGAGGCGGGCTACTGGAGACATGGAACAGGAGATAGACATGGAACAGGGATCTCTGCCGAATAGACGGATTATAGAACCAGGACCCCAACGTACTGAACCGTGAGTTCAGTAAACCATTCTAATTCACACGATGCTGATGGCTCTCTCTCCCCAGCCAGTGTTGGGGGTCTTGGCAGTTATGGACGTTTTTATTCGACTTAATTATTTGATACCCACAAAAGACAAGTCACAAATATTTATTTATAAATTATGTCCATTATTTGTGAAAGGCTAATGCCTAATACACACTGTCATAAACAATACAACTACGTCTCTCTCTCTTCCTCTCTACCTCTCCCCCTCCAGGTATGGAGCTGACTAGTGAGAAGGAGCCCGACCTGGCCTCTCAGGTGCAGGAGCTGCTGGAGTTCCTCCACGAGAGGCAGCAGGAAGTGGAGCTCAGCGCCGAGATCAGCCATGCCCGCCTGGAGCAGCACCTGCAGCTCACTCACCTACAGGCGGAGGTCCAACAGGTAGGGAGAGGGGCCCGTATCACACTTGTAGTCATACAGGTAGGGGGAGGGGCATGTATCACACCTCTAGTCATACATGTAGGGGAGGGTCTTATATTGCTTTTAATGTGAGGTGTAGTAATATGACGTTTGTGTACAAGGAGGAAGCAACCTAAATAATGTCTACTCTGCTAGTGTAAGGCTAACAGGTAGGACGCCGGTCTAGGTAGGTAATGAATGTGCATCTCTAGGTATTGGGATGGATCCGTAACGGGGAGTCCATGATGAACGCCAGCCTGGTGAACGCCAGCTCTCTGTCTGAGGCAGAGCAGCTGCAGAGAGAACATGAACACTTTCAGATGGCTATAGAGGTACACGCACGCACGCACACGCACACACACACACACACACACACACACACA
>NC_044063.1:34525096-34547596 GCF_902167405.1 Gadus morhua
AGGGGTGTGACGATCTCGTGCCACGAGATCTCGCGAGATTAAACTCGACGATATTACCCGTCGCGTTAAAAATCTGTCTCGCGAGATTTGTGAGCTATCCAAACTTCTATTTGTGGCCTGTGGGGGCAGTCATGCGCCTTTGCTACGTCTAGCCTGCCAGAACCTAAAGGAGAAGGAAAAGAAGAAGAAGAGGAGGAGAAGGAGGGGAAGCAGCCATAAGCTGTGTTCGAAATCGTTCCCTATCACGGATATAGTGCACTATATAGGGTGCTCGCCATTTTATAGTGGTGTTCGAAATTCTCACTGGTTAATTTCATGCACTATATAGTGCACTAAAAATACCCCAAATTTGAGTGTACATGCGATGTACACTACATGTTACTCCCATATACAACAATGCAATGCGGTCGTGTTTTTCCGGAGGCGAAGGAAGAAGCTGAATAACCGCGAAAACGAATACATTTAATGATAGTCTCCGGCTTTCGTTTAGAAATGTCAACAATTTATTTGGGATTTAACATAGAATATTTAAGATTCAAAATTAATTAAAAAATTTGAACAAGGAAATGTAGCATTCATCATCAATATAACCTCCAGCTTTCCTCGTGAGTGCCCGGTTTGTTTACATGATGTGGGCACTAGGGTTGGGCTTCCATCGTCCGATAGCGCCCCCTAGCAATCGCTAGGGGGCGATAGTCGATTCTATCGGGGGGGGGCAACTTTATAATAATTTTATAATTATTTATAATAATTTATCACTTAAAAAAAATCACGTTTTTATTTCTCTATTTTTTTCTTAAAATCGATAACGATGGTCTTCCCCTTGGACCAGCGTGAGCCTCCGCTGATTTAAAGGTCCCATGACATGAAAATCTAACTTTATGAGGTTTTCTAACATAAATATGAGTTCCCCTAGCCTGCCTATGGTCCCCCAATGGCTAAAACTTGCGTTTGGTGTAAAACGAGCACTAGCTGTTCTGCTCGCCTTTGGAAAAAAACGGAGGCTCAAGTGCGCTGATTTGGAATGTCTGTATTTATGACGTCACCAAGAATCTCAGCTCCTCCCCTTACTCTGCCTGGCCCGCCCAGAGACGTTGGCCCGCCAATGAGACTCGACCGTGCTGGCCGTGATAATATGTATTAAATGATATAGATTTCTATGTATTATATGATATTATTTAGATATAGAGCTCCAGGACTGTAACGCAAGTGTTGTAAACTTCCTTATTAGTTGGATAACCGTTCTGCTTTTGGTGTTATGGCGCATAACACGTCGGACTCTCGTCTCTGATATTTTTACAACGAGACTCGTATTGGGGGTTATCTCAGCCAAGGTTGAGAATGAATTGGGGGGAAGGAACTTTGGCTTTGACTCCCTCAAGAACATGAACCACGACATGGAGGAGAAAGGGATTGTTGGCGGCCAATGTCTCCCGCTTGAGACCCGCTGAGGGACCACCGCCGGAGGCAGAGGTGCCTAAGCGCTGCCCGGCAACGATCCCTTTCTCCTCGTCGCGGTTCAGTCTACTTCACATTGATGAGAACGTTGAAGAACCAGGAACGTCAGAGAACCCAACGCGGTCGTTTGAGATTCATAATATCGGCTCACACTGCTTTTGGCCGTGATAATATATATTATATGATATAGATATCTATGTAGGCTATATGATAATATTTAGATATAGAGCTCCAGGACTCCCGTGTGTTCTAGAATATTTACATAACACGGCTAAAGGCCGTGCGCCTCGCCATTGCGATACATCCACTGTAAACAGACCGCATGGTACCGTGGCTGCAAGCTGCTCAGGGCCACACCCCCACCCTCCTCCTTGACCCGCCTCGCTCCTCCTCATTTGCATTATAGCTACAGACACCAAAACAGCGCATTTGGGGGAAGCTCAATGTGCGACTGGCTCGGAGTGGCTGTAACTGCACCATGGCTGAATTTCGGGAACGTCTTTGAATACTGTTAGTTGCCCACTAATACCTATATTAAAGAATACATAAAATAGCATGTCATGGGACCTTTAAATTTCGATACGTCGGTGCCGGCGGCGCTGTCATGATGACAAACGCTGATGACACACAGCTTGTAGCTGTGTTCGAAATCGTTCCCTATCACGGCTATAGTGCACTATATAGGGTGCTCGCCATTTTGTAGTGTTGTTCGAATTCTCACTGGTTAATTTCATGCCCTATATAGTGCACTTAATATACCCCAAATTTGAGTGTACATATGATGTTGCCTACGTGTTACTCCCATATTCCACAATTCAATGCGGTCGTTTTTTCCGGAGGAGAAGAAGCTGCATAACCGCGAGCGGTGAAAACGAATACATTTAATGATGGAATCTCCGGCTTTCGTTTAGAAATTATCAACAATTTATTTGGGATTTAACATAGAAAATGTAACATTCAAAATTAATAAGAAAAACCTTGTTCAAGGAAATGTAACATTCAACATCAATACAACCTCCAGCTTTCCTCGAGAGTGCCCGGTTTGTTTACATGATCTGGGCGCATCTGTCTGCGTCACACAAATACCCGGCGCATTTACTGACGCAAATGACGTTTAGAAATGTTCAGCGTAGTGTCCGAATTCTCGTTTGTTTGTTCCCTATGTAGTGCACTATATCATGAACACTATAGGGAATAGTGAGTGAGTGAATAGGGAACGATTTCGAACACAGCTCATGTATCACAGCTGTGACCCGGAAATGGTGCAGCGGGTTGTGATGTCATTTCGCCGTGCGAGCAGACCGGTAGGTTTCGAGCCCCTCCCCTCTCCTCTCGCAGCAGTGAGTGAATACGGCAGGTCAGCACTACATAGTATGTTTCCGACGGTGCCAGTTCATTTCAATTACAATTTGCGGGGCTTTTTAAGTTGTAAAAATGGCTACCACAGCGCTGTTTTTCCAAAAAAAAAAAAATTAATTATTAAAAAATAATTATCGCCTTTTTTATCGGCAACTTGAGACGATCGACGATGGAATCCATCTATCGTCGAAAGTCGATAGAATCGACTATAGGCCCATCCCTAGTGGGCACATCTGTCGACGTCACACAAATACCCGGCGTATTTACTGACGCAAATGACGTTTAGAAATGTTCAGCGTAGTGTCCGAATTCTTGTTTGTTCGTTCCCTATGTAGTGCACTATATCATGAACAAAGAGAATAGTGATTGAGCGTATAGGGAACGATTTCGAACACAGCTAAAGACAGCCAGAATGACGTCGTAAAATACCTGTACTACCGTTGAAGATGCCCCCGCCACTTTTAAATCATTTGTTTGGCAGCATTTTGGGTACTTTGATTTGGTTTTGCACATAATATTGTTTGCACTTGAAAAAAAGAGAAATATTTAATTTAATTTATTTTACTTAAACTTTTATAAATTTTAGTTTTAGTTTCAATTTCATGCATTTAAAGAGTTATAATAAAACATTTCAAAATGCATGTGCAACTCGGTTAAATAAAAGTCTGTTGGTCCAGTCATATATTTTGTCATAGTTTTCTTCAAGTCTCGTCTCGTCTCGTTCTCGTGAACCCAATATCGTATATATTGGGTTATGTACCGGTTTGAATCATGTGATATTATTAATAGTAATAATGTAGTATTCTAGTGTGTATAATGTAGTGTTTACTAATTATTGTGTGGTTTGCATTCAGGCGCTGGAGTGGCTTGGGGTATTAATGTAGTATAATAGTGTTTATTAATCAGTATTGATGTAGTATTATAGTGTGTATTCATCATCATTAATGCACGATAATAGTCTGTATTAATCAGTATTATGGTGTGTGTGTTCACTTAATCAGGTGGTGGAGTGGCTGAGGGTATGAAGTATTAGTAGTATTATATTGTGTATTAATCAGTGTATATTACTGTAGTATTCTAGTGTGTATTAATGTAGAATTTCTGGTACAGGCGGTGGAGTGGCTGGGCGAGCTGCTGGAGGCTCTCCTGAAGACTCACCTCCGGCTTGGAGACGATGCCCAGGACACCAGCGCTCTGATCGACAAGCACACCAAGTTCATCGACGTAGCCCAGGTCAGTAGGAATCAGTTAGTAGACGAAGCCCAGGTCAGTAGGAACTAGTTAATAGACATTTGGTTTGAAATGTGCTGGGGACAGAGACGCATTCGGAAGTGCATTTTCAGATGTGCTGGGTACAATGAGGACGCACTATTTTTTCTCTCTTGAGTGCCGGTAATGAAAGGTTCTGAAAGACGGCATACCCATGTAGCTTATTGCTAAGGAATAAAATGTATACAAAATCTGTCTGGCACGTTTTATGAAGAAAACGTTTCCAAAAAGCATCGGACATATGACCCACCACCTTCTGTTCCATTTATCCAATGTTGACAACGTGACATGACATGGCTAAGCTAACAACATAAACAAGAGGAGCTAGGAAAGGAAATTCAGGGTGCACTCACACTAGGCTATCTGGCCGTGGCCGTTTTCACGCCCTAACCATGCTCAAATCTGCCAGTGTGAGTGTGGCCAGTCTGGCCAGGCCAGGCCAATTTGGCCACTTGGGAGAGGTGTGCTGCTAGGGTACGGGCCGCTACGGTACAGATGCTAATGAGCCGACACGCTCACACGCACGGCTACGCAACCTGAGCTGGATGACGTATAGTCCATGCGACGACCATGGACATAATAAAGGAGACGAGCCTTCTTTCCCATTAAACGGTGAACATGGCGTCAAGCGGTTCAACTGTTGGTTCACGTTGGTCCCATAGAGAAGTCGAGTGTCTGTTAGCCATTTGAGCATTTCGGCTCCAAATAAGCAACATACTCAGCTAAGTGCGAACTGTGTTCTCTGTGTTGTTGTCCATTGTTGTTAAAACTCTGACTGGTGGCAGACTTTATTATGGTCCATGCAGCGGACGCTTGGTGATGACATGTTACGACGTGATGACGTATGTACAAGAGCCTACCGTGGCCAGGCCACAGTTGCGACGGCCAACGGCCACGGCAAGATGGCCTAGTGTGAGTGCAGGCCAGAGAACAATGGGGCCAGTTGAGCACGGTGAGAAAACGGCCAACGGCGACGGCCAGATGGCCTAGTGTGAGTGCACCCTAACTGCGTGTTTAAGTTCAGAAGGGCCAAACGTGTGGCTACACACAGCACTACAAAAGTCGTCAAGATTAGAAAAGAAAAAAATATTTGTTGCACAGCTGAACGCTGTATCACATCATGAGCTGGCTGTTCTCAATTCACAACACGCATTCCATCAAAACTAGCCTACATCAGGCATGCTGACCAAAACGCATGCACTCCCCCCCTACAATTATTCCAGAATTCAAGCAAAGCAAGAATGACCAAAAGTAAATTTGTGTCAACAAGAGACTGACTCCACGACTATCAATTTCAAGTTAAAACAGCCGACCACTTGAGTGCAAAAAACACAAAAGACCTGCCACAGCACCAGCAAATCTTAAGCAATAAATATCGCGTCTTACCTTTATTTATGTGGCAGTGGTCTGCAGATGCATCCCGAGCCTAGCACATCCATTTAGTTCAACAGGTTATCGTTCTGATACTGTCCATAGTACTAGCAACCTGCTCTGGTGCCTATGTATTCAGGCTAAAATGACTTGATTTTCTGATGCCTCATCATCCCAGCCAAAGAGTATTGGTATTATTAGTAAAGACTACTTGCCAAATCGAAAAAATATTTTATTCAATGTATTTGTTATCATTCGTAGCGTTGATCAGCAGAGAAATAGTTCGCCAAAGTCGTCAACGTCGCTTAGCAACCGAATACGCTGGGGTTGATAAGTAACCAGACTGCGGAGTGAACCAGGGGTTGACACTAAGGTTTCAAAAGCACTTGCCCATCGGGCAAGTGCTTGCCCAAGGTTCAACTTGCCCGAATGTAATGTTCACTTGCCCAAATTATAATCAGAATCGTGAACGGGCCTCTTTTTGCCAGGCACCCGGCCTGGTTTTTGGGGGGGCTCAGAAAAATCATCCTAGCTCAGACTGAAGATGAATGTTAGCTTCCACACATGTTGTGTTTAAAAAATAACAAACTTCTCTTTGTTTACTTATTTATCGAGCGGTCACATCGTGCCATGAAGTGATTTCAGTCCACCGTTGCAACCTATTAAAGCTATCGCCAAGTTATATGTAGACCTGCATGATTAGATGCAAATGTACATCACTAAATGTCAGAGGTAGTAGCAAAGATATGTCTTTTTTAACTTTCAAGTTTCTTGTAGCTGAATAATCACAATCGCGTTTCTAGTAGGGTTGTCAGTCACGATACTGGATTTTCTAACTTCAACACTATTCCTGGAAAAAGATCGATATTCTATACCATTTTCGATATCAGGGGAAAAGTTTACATACCCAAAGTAAATAGATTATATCTCCACAACTGCAAGGGCGATAATGTCATCTTTGGGCCAAAAGAAAGATTGTTGTGCGAGTGAAATATTCAATGGGGATAATACTTGGTTAAAGTGAATAAAGCCATGGAACACAGCATAAGTGGAAGATAACATTTCCACCTGAAATAATTATCAGTATCAGTTGGTTGTTATCAGTTGGGAGCGCTGTCTTACTATGAGACACAAATAAAGGTAGATATCTTACAATTTTGACCCTATTTAAAGTTCAGGGCAATCGAATGCACCAAGCCAAACACTCGCAAATAAATATATGGCCACTAGATTGCGCTGAAGAATATGTTTTCTGATTGAAGGCAATTTACCTATTTCCTAAGAAACCTTCTCTTATTCATTGATTGAAAACACCATGTTAAGTTGCAAAATTTGGCCCAGATACTGGATAATCTGTTTATGGTGGTTTTATTCGATCAGAATCAACTTTGTGGACAAAAATCATAAAGGTAATACTTCATTTTTGGTTGTTAAAAGAAAAGGGGACGTTTCTTCTTAAGTTGTTATTTGCGAGTTTTAGTCACAGAATGATATGGTTTGGAGTTGCCTGTTGGAATAAGTGGAGGCTCAGCTTTCATGTAATATAGTAGTTTGTGAGGGTCCAATTTCGTGAAAAAGACCGCTATTGCTATGTGCATGTGCACAGTTATGAAACCCAAAACCGTGTTCTTGACTTCCCTTGATAATTTGCCTCAATCCAAAGTATTTCCAAACTGCACTCCTCCATCACTACTCCATTTAACTTCTACCTAAACCGTTCGCGGAGGTGCTGCACTTGAGATGCTAGCTGTGTTGGCTAACCTTTAGCGATTCACTGCCAGAGACCACACTGCGAGTGAGTGACAGAAGGCGGGGCTATATTCGCACTGAAGCGATGCGTGTCTGTTAACTCGCTTTCCGAGAGAAGAGAAGACAGCGCGCTGATCAATTGCAAATACTTCTATTTAGTGTGGTTTTGAGGAACAAAAGGTTGTTCTGCAGTTTCTAAAAACATTTGAATAAATAGCTTTTATATTAACATCCACCCAAAATCCACTTGCCCGTTCGGGCATCCAGAAAAAATCTCAACTTGCCCAAACATTTTTTATACTTGCCCCGGGCAAGCGAGCAACCGTTAGTGTCAACCCCTGGCTGAACGTTAGGAAGGCCCATGCACGAAAAGATAACTTCACATGGTGTCTTTTTACAAGGTGAATCATCAAACATAATTCACCGGCGGAAGTTGTGAAGAGCCCATTCAAGTGAACGGAGCGTTCCACAGCATGTAATAATCCCGTGTAATAATCCATAATTATTGAACTGATTTTTTATTTATATATTTTTTTACAAGTGGTGGGTACAAATGAATCTTGACAAAATCTGGTGGGGACGCGTCCCCAGCGTCCCCGCTGTAATCAACACCTATGGATATAGCCCAGGTCAGTTACAACTAGCTAAAAGACGTAGCCCAGGTCAGTAGAACCAGTTAATAGACGTAGCCAAGGTCAGTCAGATTGTTGTGGCCTAAAATGCCTGATGTTGCGGTGTTTTTTAGTTTTTTTTGCTTTTACAGTGCGAGAGGAAGTGAAAGTTGCGATAAAAGTTGCGATTTTCCTGATGTTAAATATTAAGATATTACTGCAGTTTTCCCCGAGTTATTTGTTGAACATTAATTTATTACTGAAAAAAACATTAATTAAAAGAACAAAAACAATGAGAACATTTTCCTATTTATAATTGATTCTTGATTCTTTCCGCGCTGGTAATTTACTTGGATGCAACAGCCTGTGTCATAGGGATCTGCCTCTTCGTCTGCAGTCCTGCCTGCAGTTCTGCAGTTATGTAGTTATGTTTCGCAGTGTCAAAATGCTTATCAATGGAAGATTTATGCTTATGTTCCACCCCAATGTTGCATGCAGTGCAAAATAAATTTCCCCCGCTTTCATGTAGAATACCAAGATACTGCTTTTCGCGATCTTTCGCAGTTATTTTGGTCGGCAATTGTGAAACATTGGACGCGCACATGCCGCATGAATGCTTAAATCGCTTGAACGTAGTAAACACGGAAGTAAGGCGAAAGGTAGTTTGTCGACGTCAGTTCAAGACGACGCCACTGATTGGTCAAATTTGCGGGAAAGCTGCTGTGGTTGGTTAAAATTGCGACACCGCCCTGAATTTGCGGTGGTTGGTTGATGTTGCGTTGAAGTTTCAAATCGAAAAATCGTGAAATCCTGGAGGGTCTGGTTAATAGACAACATAGCCCATGTCAGTAGGAACCAGTTAAAACCGTACTCCCTGATTGTGGATTGGAGCTCCGTCAGCGGTCCGCCACCGCTGACGGATGTTGAATCGGTCAGCCAGGAGGACGGTTAAGGGCCAGAGGACACAGTGCGTCTGCTGGTAATACTGATCTGTGAATCATAGATTATTTATCTAAAATCAGACTCCAGTAGTTGGGCAGACGGTATGCCTCTTTGTTGAGTTCTAGAACAAGTTGTTGAACATTTAATCACCCATGAAGTTATTAATAAAATGCCCTTGATGATGATGTCCACAATTTTATTATTGTGTTGGGGGGGGGGGGGGGGGGGGCACAGTGAAGTGTTCAAGCCGCTCTGGACATTATTAACTTCCTAAATTTGCCATCCCACAAAACCTGATTCCAACCTCAACCAAACCATAACCTAATTAAGAGCCACTGCTCTGTGCCCAAAAGCCTTAAGGCCCTTGTAACGCAATCAGTAGAAGCCAGTATGTGTGTATTTCACACATCACGCATGTATTTCATGGGTGAGTACATATGACTCCTCCAGGCCACCATAGTCCTGCTATGTATTAAGTTCCCTATGTATTTAGGTCTCTATGTTTTATGGCAGCGGCCCCTAACCACCGGGCCGTGGGACATTCCTAACCGGGCCGTAGGTTAGTAGGCTACGACATGAATAAAATAAATAAATAAAAATATTGAAAAAAAATTCATGCTAAATGCATGCACACTTAATAAACTCAATTTACTTTGCAATACTGTCACTCTTTTACATGCCATAAGTCTATATGCAGTTGTTAGATTGCATATAACATGTTTGCATTTTTGGCAAGGTCTTAACTTCTTTTCTTAGGCATGTCTGTCCCGTCCTCAACACGTATTGGCTTCAGCGGCTGCGCGCGCAGCCTAAGCTCACTTCACTTGTTCAGTTCAACAGTAGTGTCACACTATGAGCTCAGCTCAACCTGACATTCCAGGGGAGAATGACGACTGTCTTTAAACTGGCAGATAAAGTTGCTGCATTTAAAGCCAAGCTTGATTTGTGGGTACGACGAGTGGACAGGGGAGTATTCGATATGTTCCAAACATTAGTGGGGATATTGGGAGAGACTGAGGCAGGGCCCATTCTCTCGCAGCTGGTGCGCAATCACCTTGTTGCGCTTTCAAATGAATTTGAACGTTACTTCCCATCCTCCAAAGATCCACTGCGAACTAATGAGTGGATCCGCAACCCATTTGTCAATGTCCCGAATCACTTGTCAGTGCAGGAGGAAGATCAATTGATCGAAATAGCAAATGATGGTGGTCTTAAAAGTGTGTTTGAGCAAACCTCTCTGGCGGGTTTTTGGATCAAAACCAAAGCGGAATATCCCGAGATATCCGTAAAAGCGCTGAAAACGTTGCTTCCATTTCCCACCACGTACCTATGCGAGGCCGGGTTTTCGGCAATGACTGCAACTAAAACAAAATTGCGCAATAGATTGGACATATCAAACACGCGTCACTGTCTTCCATCACCCCCAGGTGGAACCTTCTTGTTGCAGGGAAACAAGCACAGGGCTCCCACTGATTAAAATGAATTGTTATGTTATTATATATCATTTGTTCATTTTTCACTTGTTCAAGTTCACGTTCTTTTTTAAGAGTTTGTTACCTTCATTGTTCACTGTTCAACACTATATGAAAATATCAACAAATTGGTAACCCCTGCGCAACATAACCTAACACCCAATGTTAGGTTATGCTCCGCCGCGCCCCGCCGGTCAGTGAATTTTTTTGGAGTATCTAAAAAGCATACAGCATGCTTGGAGTCACAGGTGCACGTCAGAGAAAGGCCATCAAGACCACCACAGAGGCAGCTGAGAAGGCCTCTAGATGGCTGTGGATCAAGAGGGGCGATCCGTGGGTACATGCTACGTAGACACAAGTTGGAACTTGATCAATCCCGGCTGGGTCGCCTGGTTGAGAGTGTATGATGTTGCGAGACCCGAAACACCCAATGACCCCAGGTTCCATCACTGATGATGTGTCTAAGTGCATCAATAGATGTATGTTGAACTAACCGGTCCTTGGTGCTGAAAAGGTTGGGGACCCCTGTTTTAAGGTCTATGTAAAGGTCTCTATGTATTAAGGTCTCTATGTTTTACGGTCTCTATGTATTAAGGTCTCTATGTATTAATGTGTATTATGTATCCTGTCTCAGAGTACGTATGACTACGGCAGGCAGCTGCTCCAGGCCACAGTGGTGCTGTGCCAGTCCCTGCGCTGCGCCACGCGCTCCTCAGGCGAGACACTGCCGCAACTGCAGCGCGTCTGGAAGCAGTTCAGCATGACGGCCGACGAGAGGCTGGGCCGCCTGACGATGGCACTGCGCTTCCACACAGCTGCCGACAAGGTAACGGATCTTAACACTAGAATATATATATGCATCATGTATATTTGTATATATATCGTATATGAGTCACCGCTCCCCGCAGGGTCAACATGTAGAATGTATATTTTTAATCGCGTACATCATGATGAGTATATCTTGGCCCAGTTTTTCAAAAGTAATCCAGTAGGATTTCGGATCACGGATTGGATCAAATCTTTGAAATGGGTTACTCAAAGAAGATCCAAACTAAGATCAGATCATGTAATCCAATCTTACATTTGATCGGGATCAAACCTGCCCTTTGGGTTTTTCACAACTTTGATCTCGATTTGGGATCTATTGATCCAAAATCCCATCGGAAGGGTGTATTCAGTTGTGATTTTTCTAACAATATAAAATCAGACAGTTTTTTTTTCAAGTGAATGATCACAAAATAAATGTTTACTGATGATGTACATTTCTTACAAATTATTCATCAAGACGGTGACCATGGATATAAATAAAATGTATGAAGTATGTCACATGTAATGGTAAACAAAAAAATAGTAAAAAAATAATAATCTCAAAGCTATCAGCTGTCAAATAAATGTCACTGTTCTATAATTCTACAATATATTAATGGCAATGACACCCAAAAAATTCAGTAGCCTATTTAAAAGTAATTAATCACGATTGCTTCTCTAGCTGCATGTCCAGTGTGTCCTTCATTTGGTTAGAACATTGTTCTGGTTCTACATCAGGCTAAGGTCCATCAAAATTGTCATGAAGAGGGACATTACGTCTGGTGGCGATGTTATGCAGAACAATACAGGCAAGGATGTTGTTGCATGCCAGCTTGGGTTATACTTGCAAGTAGTTAAGACATGCAAACCGTCTCTTCAGGACTCCAATTAGGCGTTCAATGGTACATCTTGTTCTGCAATGTGAGGAGTTGAAGTGTGTTTGCTCAGGTCTGTTTGCAACTTGAAAAGGGGTCATTAGCCATGGTGGGAGTGGAACAGAACAATTTTGCCTCAATAGTAGGAGGTTTAAGCTCTGCAAAAGGTAGAGAAGTTACAAAAAAAGGAAAAGACAACATTCGGGAGGACCTAACCAATCATGTCAATGCCATGGGGTCTGGCCAGAAGAGGACCATAAAACAAGTTATGTTGCGATGGAAGAACCTTGGGGCCAAGGCAACAAAAGACTTTACGGAAGCCAAAACAAACAGATAACAAGCCATATAAGAGGGGTGAGTTCACTGATCCTTGATATCATATACATAAGGAAAAAAAAAAAGAAGCTCTGCATGGCATTGAAAGCATAGGAGATGGAGAGGCCACAATTACAGAGACCAGGACTTTAGAAATATGCAAAAATTCTCCTGCAGAGTTTGTCCTGGACCTGACTCCAGTGATTGAGGAGGAAGATAGATCTGTGGATATAAGGGAAGGAAGTACAAGACGTTCCTACAAGAAAACGCAATGGAGATTTAATTCCTAAAGGCAGGGATGGAAAAGAGCTGGTATCTGACCTGTAAAAGATTTTCTGACTATTGGATAGTATTTTTTGTTTGGTTATTTAACATTAGAACAAAATAAGGAATGTAAAAAACTAACAATGTCTATTTGTGGCCAGCAGTATTTTGTCTACATGTTGTTCTTTGCTAAGCAAGTAGGCTACACTGTTGGTTCCATTTAAGGCTCTGGGCCCAGTCTTCCAAAAGTAATCCAGTGGGATTTCGGATCACGAATTTGAATCAAATCTTGGAAATGGGTTTTTCAAAGCAAATGAGGGATTCCGAACTAAGATCAGATCATGTTATCCAATCTTACATTTGATCTGGATCGAACCTGCCCTTTGGGTTTATCAAAACTTTGAACTAGGTTTGGGATCCTATTTGATCCAAAAAAACAGGAATATCCTGATCCAATCAGAAGGGTGGATTCAGAGCAAGGCACGTTTTATTACTCTGTTTTCTGGGAATAATTGACGCAAGCAGAAACCAGAAAACAAGCCGTTTTTTCGTTTTGTCAAAAAAACGAAAATCAAAATTTCAGTTTGTTTATTCGTTTTTTCGTTCTTACTTAACAAAACGAATTTACCACTCAATATCTGGTTTCTGTCGGTGGGCGGGTCCTCTTATTGGCTATTGTGCTTCGTTGCCCTGTGCTCTTCAAAATAAAAGTTCTTCCGTTTGATAATGTTGACAAGAATATTACTGTATTATAGACACTAGCAGACACAGAGGACCACACCACCTACAGTCAAGACTGACACGGCTTCAAATAACAATAATAGTATTCATAATCATTTGAAAATGAGAACTTCTAAAGTTATGATGACTTCAGTGCAGTTGATGTTTAGCCACAGTTAATACATGCCGAGTAGACCTGAGGGCTTTACTACGACATCATTGTTCGGCTCTGAACTATGCGCTCTGTGCGCGTTCACATTAAAGGAGCTGCGATCGCGGGCTGCTGATTTCCTCACAGCCTGAGTGCTATGAGGAATACGAGTGTGTTGTATGAGTCATTACAACACATTTCTGACAGCTGAACATTGCGCAGGGCTCTCCGTGAGACACACGCAATTCAACCCATGCACACGCTCACACGCCACACAACTTGCGCCGCTATTTAACAGTGGAAGGGTAGGAATCAAATGCGTCCGGGTGAAATTTCAAAATCGTCCGGGATTTTATTAAAGCCTCAATACCTGTTCACATTTAATTTGCGTTGCGTTCCTCTGGGTCGGTCACAAACTAATTGTGCTACGCCCTCCCCTACTCAGTTCTGTTCGCTTTGCATTGATGGAAGTGAGTAGGGGGAGTGGTTAAGTAGAGCCTTCAGATTGGACGGTCTGACTTTAGAGTTACCGTCATGTTTTGTATTAATTTTTTTACCATTATTGTTTTATAGGGACAAACATTAACACATTTCTCCTACAGGGGATTGATAAAGTTCTATCTATGTAACAGTATGAAACACTTACTCATACTCCATCAAATATTCATACTCATACTTTACCACAGCATTGGCCTACTGAATGCCACGGATATATTTTTAAGCATTGGACTGAATGCCACATAAATATAATATGTTCTGCACGTTTGCAACGTTTAAAAGTACAGAGAAAAGTATATAATAATAATAATAATACATTTAATTTAGAGGCGCCTTTCAAGACACCCAAGGACACCTTACAGAGCATATAGTCATCATTCAAAACTATGTAAAACAGACTAGGAATAAAAGGAAAACAGAGGTTAAACATGAAGAAGAATAATAATTAATAACACTCAAAGACGCCTAAAGTGAAGGGGGGACCTCACTAACCTCTACTATATGCCTCTACTGGTGTTGCTTAGGCCAATATCCTTTTGAGGCAGTGTTGTTTCTGAATATTAGTGTTAAGGGCCAATAATGCCTACTATCATACATTAGTCACCATGTCTGTGGACAAATTTGTATGCAGTCACATATTAATATATCCCCCCCCCCCCCCCCCCCCCCCGACAAAATCTCACTCTGAACTCAGTTCAAAACTGGAGAGCCCTGCATTGCCCATCTGTTGACCTTTATCCATTTACAGTAAACAGATTATTTTTTCTTTATTATTATGCTTTGTCCTATAGTCTACTTGGAACGTGTTTTGAAATGTATCGATAGTAGCCTATAGAAAGTTGCCAGCTGGAATGCAAAGCAAACTCTCCCTCAAATGCACATTCATGGAAGTCTTGCATTGTCATTCCCAAATAATGCTGCAATGTAATATAATACATCTTTAAACGCACAATAATGAGTCATTATTATTATTATGACTTATCAAATATTTTTATTGGCTCCCAGAATGCAGGTCTGTTATTGACTCCCAGTATCTTTAAAAACCGACTGGGAAGTAGAGCATTCAGTTACTGGGCTCCTTTACTGTGGAACCAGCTCTCCCCATGGGTCAGAGAGGCAGACACTCTAACTAAATTTAAGTACGGCCCCCCCCTCACCTTTCGCACCTTGTTGTTTGGCCTTGGCCTCTCTCTGTGTTTCCACATATTCTCCACAGCTCCATCCCTCTGAACCAACTGCAATTTCCCCTGTTAAAAGGGTTTTCCTGGGAGTTTTTACTCAGTGGATGTGAGGGTTTCAGGGAAGAGGATGTTGTTATGATGCTCATGCTATGTAAAGCCCTTTGAGACAAACTGTTTGTAAAAACGGGCTATAAAAATTAAATTGCCTTGCCTTGCCTAATCCGCTTGGACTGTAATTCATATTCATGCTACTAGTTTGATCATTGACTGACTACATGAATAGTTGCACAGAGGAGATTCTTATAGAGGTCTTATAGTCAAATATTATAGGGTATATACAAATTTGATGTGTTTAGGCCATTTATGAGATCTAGTTAACGTCATTAAAAGTCATTTCCAAACACATTAAAGAAAAGAAAAAAACAAAAGCAAAGAGATTTTGCAGCAGTAGCACACTTTTACTTAAACAGAGTGGGATAGGAATCAGGTTAACAAAACATCTAAGAACATCTAAGCTGTCTAACACATTACCAACACAACATTAAAACATCATAAAACATCACAAAAAAAACAGCTGGAATACAAAGAGTTCGCTTTGTATTCCAGCTGGCCTGTTATGAGCAAATTTCTATGGGCTACTATAGATCCATTTCAAAACATGTTCCAAGTAGGCTATAGGACAAAGCATAATGCATCCTGGAATGAGTGAAGCTTGCCTGTTGACAAGTTAAAATGACTGTCACAACTGCCATGAGCAAAGAGCAAAACCAATTGTTTATAGTGTAGGCTACAGTAGCCTATTCAATATTGAATGAAGTAGGTTACTGTACACTCTTTGTCACTGTACAGAGTAGACGATATGATTTGCTTGTACAGCACCTTAAAAAACTCACTGTAGCCTATATTCATAGGCACACCCAGCCTCGCTTTCAATATAACACACACTCGCATGCTGTAAACATCATCAGTAAATAATATGAAAACAATATAAAATATCTTTCAACAAGAAAAAATAAGTTGTTTACTGTAGATGGATAAAGGTCAACAGATGCGCAATTTTCAGCTGTCAGAAATGTGTTGTGATCACTTGTATTCCTCATAGCACTCAGGCTGTGAGGAAATCAGCAGCCCGCGATCGCAGCTCCTATGATGTGAATGCGCAAAGAGCGCAAAGCTCAAAGCCGGACAATGATGTCGTAGTAAAGCCCTCAGGACTACTCTGCATGTATTAACTGTGGCTAAACATCAACTGCACTGAAGTCATGGTAACTTCAGAAGTTCTTATTTGCCAATGATTATGAATACTATTATTGTTATTTGAAGCTGTGTCAGTCTTGACTGTGGGTGGTGTGGTCCTCTGTGTCTGCTAGTGTCTATAATACAGTAATATTTTTGTCGACATTATCAAACGGAAGAACTTTTATTTTGAAACGCACAGGGCAACGAAGCACACTAGGCAATAAGAGGACCCGCGCAATACCGCCCCCGCTGCTCCGATTCTCCGGCCAATCTCACGCTCCATAGTACCCTCACTCGCGAACAAGACCCCGAGGTACTTGAACTCCTTCACTTGGGCTAAGGACTCATTTCCTACCCGGAGTAAGCAATCCATCGGTTTCCTGCTAAGAGTCATGGCCTCAGATTTAGCGGTGCTGATCCTCATCCCAGCCGGATGAGGATTTGGTATCCTTAAATTTGGATCACATTGATCCCATCAAATGTTCCTTTAAAAAACGGTCATACTGTAAAAGTAAGATGGATCAGGTAATCCTGGATAGCAAAACATGGGATTTCCTAATCCGGATCAATTTCATCCAGATTAAATTTTGGGAAAAACTGGGCTCTGATAAACAGGATTTGGTATCCTTAAATTTGGATCACAGTGATCCCATCAAATGTTCCTTTTAAAAACGGTCATAAAAGTAAGATGGATCAGGTAATCCTGGATAGCAAAACATGGGATTTCCAAATCCGGATCAATTTCATCCCGATTACATTTTTGGAAAAACTGGGCTCTGGTAAACAGGATTTGGTATCCTTAAATTTGGATCACATTGATCCCATCAAATATTCCTTTAAAAAACGGTCATAAAAGTCAGATGGATGAGGTAATCCTGGATGGCAAAACATGGGATTTCCAAATCCGGATCAACTTCATCCCGATTACATTTTTGGAAAAAATGGGCTCTGGTAAATAGGATTTGGTATCCTTAAATTTGGATCACAGTGATCCCATCAAATGTTCCTTTAAAAACGGTCATGAAAGTAAGATGGATCAGGTAATCCTGGATAGCAAAACATGGGATTTCCAAATCCGGATCAATTTCATCCAGATTAAATTTTGGGAAAAACTGGGCTCTGAAAAACAGGATTTGGTATCCTTAAATTTGGATCACAGTGATCCCATCAAATGTTCCTTTTTAAAACGGTCATAAAAGTAAGATGGATCAGGTAATCCTGGATAGCAAAACATGGGATTTCCATATCTGGATCAATTTCATCCCGATTACATTTTTGGAAAAACTGGGCTCTGGTAAACAGGATTTGGTATCCTTAAATTTGGATCACATTGATCCCATCAAATGTTCCTTTAAAAAACGGTCATAAAAGTCAGATGGATGAGGTAATCCTGGATGGCAAAACATGGGATTTCCAAATCCGGATCAACTTCATCCCGATTACATTTTTGGAAAAACTGGGCTCTGGTAAACAGGATTTGGTATCCTTAAATTTGGATCACAGTGATCCCATCAAATGTTCCTTTAAAAACGGTCATGAAAGTAAGATGGATCAGGTAATCCTGGATAGCAAAACATGGGATTTCCAAATCCGGATCAATTTCATCCCGATTAAATTTTTGGAAAAACTGGGCTCTGGTAAACAGGATTTGGTATCCTTAAATTTGGATCACAGTGATCCCATCAAATGTTCCTTTAAAAATGGTCATAAAAGTAAGATGGATCAGGTAATCTTGGGTAGCAAAACATAGGATTTCCAATTCTGGATCAATTTGATCCAGATTAATTTTTTAGAAAAAAATTGGCTCTGGTAAACAGGATTTGGTATCCTTAAATTTGGATCAGAGTAATCACATCAAGTGTTCCTTTAAAAAACGGTCATAAAAGTAAGATGGATCAGGTAATCCTGGATAGCAAAACATGGGATTTCCAAATCTGGATCAGTTTCAATTTTTTAAAAACAGGTTAACATGTAAAATGTACATCTTTAATCAGATACATCATGAGGAGTATATCTGCAGGTGTTTCAGGAGCGGGAGGAGGAGCTGGAGGATGTGTTTGAGGAGTTGGAGACGGTGGGGAGGAGCTTACTGGACAGACTCAGCATCCCTGTGGTCTTTCCTGACGGGTACACACTCTCACTCACACCCACGCACGCACATACACACACAGCAGTGTAAACATGAACACAGGAATCCCAGTTGTAACCAGTTGACTGAGGTCCACAGGGCATTCTGGGGTTCTTACCCCCGTTAGTAACAGCAGCTTCATTACAATGACTTACTCACTGTTAAACCCTACTAAAGGTACTATTAAATATTAGAGTTTCTCAACCTCTAGTTATAATGTGGAAACCCCAGTTGACAATGTAACAAATTGCTGAGCGCATAATGTAATAACATTTTGCCTATGATGTTACGACATATAACATTTTGGTTCACCTATTACGTAATGAAGCAAGCATAATCATTTTCTCCTTACGTTGTGAAGCAAGAATAATAATTTTCTCCTTACAGTGTGAGCAATTGATTACATTATAAAATGAGTCAATTTATGGGTTACAGGGGTAATTGTTCAAATGAAAGTGTAGTTTACTATGCATGCAATCAATTATTTATAGCTTTTACTGTTATTCAGGGCTCAAAGTTCATTGACATTTTTAAAATGCATGGCAACTACTATTGATTAGTTGAAAATAATAATGACAAACAGCTTCTTCTGAAACTGAAAATTGTGTTCATTTACAGAAGCAGCTTAGTGAAATAAACTAAGTGTAACAACAGCTAAGGCAGCAACCTAACTATAGTGAAATAAAGCACAGGCTAATATGGGGGGGGGAGAGGGAGAAGGGGGGGTGCCAGGGCAAGATTGCGGATTGTACATTTTAACCAGAAAATAACTCCATTGAGATTAAAAATCTCCTTTCAAGTGTCCTGGCCAAGACAGGCAGCAGTAGCCTACGGTCACACATAGCCTACACACAAAAATAAGAAAAATAAAACAATTAAAACCGTTGGGAGGGGGGATAGCAATATCACAGATATTTCGGGAGGCTCAAGAAGGAGAGTTATATTAAAATACAGCAACAAAGTGTAGTCTATAAACAGAACGTGTTACCTGGGAGGGTGTCGACAGCGGGGCCGTTATCTTGATCCTGCTGCTGTCTTGCAACTTCTGCGTAAGTGCATAGGCCTATGTATTGGCGCGTTTCCAGCGAGCGGTGTGGTACGGTTCAGTGCGGTAAGGTGCGGCACGGTTCATGTTTCCACCGCCAAAAGTTGGGCAGGGTCCGACATTAAAGGAGAAATCCGGTGTAAAATAGATCTGGGATATGTTTAGTATGATAACGAGTTGGAATGTTCGTTTGGTATCAAAAAAGCGCAAGTAGACGCATTCTTAAGGTGGCTTTCTTTGGCAGATTCTACCAAAATGCTATAAACTTGGGATGCGGGCATGTGCTATGGTAAAAACTAAATCGCTATTTTAAAACACTTACAAGGCTAGAAGTAGCCCGACAATTCTTTGGTAGTATAATAAGGGTCTTAACATATAAAACGAGGCATTGATAACTTTGTAAGTGTACAGATTAACCATAACACATGCCCCCATCGTTCCAAGTTTATAGCGTTTTGGTAGAATCGGCTAAAAACAGCCAACTTAAGATTGGGTCTACATGCGCCTTTTTGCTCCCAAACGAACATCCCAACTCGTTATCATATTAAACATATCCAAGATCCATTTTACACTGGATTTCTCCTCTAAGCATGCTGAGCTGTACCTATTTTTCGGTACTCCTCTGTTGGGGTACCAAGCGGTCTGAAAGGTTGCCGAAAGGTCGAGCTACACACGCCGTCCGTTGACAGGTTGACAGAATCATCACTTCCGTACGAAAGTCGGCTAAAACACAATACCCACAAGGTATTTCTGGACAGCGGCGAAAGCTTTGTTTATTGAAGAAACTTTCGTGCAAAAGTTTGCCTTCCTTCTTGGATGCCCTACATTGCTGCTCTTTGTTTAATGTGTCACATAGGGCTTCTCGATTATGGAAAAATCATACAAAAGATTTTTTTGGTCTATATTGAAGTCACGATTAATCAAAAGATTTTTTTTTTTGGAAAACGATTAATTTATTCTGCATTTATCTGCAAGAAAAACTCTTTGTAACTGAGAACTTTGAAATTTCCCCTTAAAAAAAATACACAAAAAGTTTGAGTAGAAAATAATGTACAAATATGTATCCAGCTGTTCTAATGAATGAAATAGAAAATCATTTAAACTCTATTATATTAGTTTGTAGGGATGCACCGAATATTCGGCCACCGAAAATGTTCGGCCGCAATTGGGCCCAAACATAACTTTCGGTTTCAGCCGAAGGAGTAAAAAGGTCGAAAAAAATACACCGAACATTTTTATTTTTGATAAAAATAAAAATTAAAAATCTTTTACTCATTTACTTAAAGGTACATTGTTCTTAAATTCCTTCTATAAGGTCTGCTGAGTTTATAAAGGACATTTAATTGTTTGATTTATGCAATGGTGAAAAATGAAAGCAAAATGAATGAAAAACGGCAAAAGCCACATTCAGTATTCGCCCTCGGCTTTCGGCCAACTGTTTCAGTATATCCGGTGTCGGTTTCGGCCAAGAATTTTCATTTCGGTGCATCCCTATTAGTTGGGAGATCGTTCAACGCAAAAATCAAAATCACGATAAAAATTGGATTAATCGCACAGCCCTAATGTCGCGTTCTTCTTTTTCATTGAATTTATTAGCAGGCTATTATTTTACAGACCTACAATGGCTCACATTTCAGCTCCCTTTTAGGCCAACGAGACCCTCTTTCATGTTGCATCTAGTGATATTCAACATGACAGAGGTTGATGTTAATAATGCACATGTTAATGTTGAACATGTTATTATTATTTATTTATTTGATTAGGACAGTGCACATTAATCAACATGTCTGCCAGAGCATCAATATAAATATGCCGGAGTTAGCTTAATTGATCATTTTCATCCGTTGTCCTAAGGCAAGTCAAGAACATAAAAACAACATACCAGTATACAAAATAGATAAAAAAACACTTTTACACACAAAATAGGTCCCAATTCACATCAAGAGTCCATGTAAAAAAAGTAGAATGACCAAAGGTTACATATGAGAGCAGGTCTGGCTTGCTACTAACCACTGTTTAAGGGTCTTTTTAAAGGTGGTGTAAGTGGCACAGTCTCTAACATGTGTTGGTATTATATTCCAGGACTGTGTTCCTCTGATGGACACCACCATTTGACCAAATTTGGTCTTGCGGCGTTGTGTTTTGCAGTCACCTCTAGTTAGTGCTCTGGTATTTATTGTAGAGGATTTCTTCTTTATAAAATTCTGTAATGGTGGAGGTGCTAGACCGTTCAGAACCTTAAAGATTAGACAGACATCCAAAAACAGCTGAAAACTATCGAAGTCCATGATTTTGTGTTTATTTGTAATTTTACAATAATGGTAGTATATAAGTTTTTTTTCTAGTGTTTTAAGTGTTTAATGATACTTAACATGTTACTTCAGCATGTTACTTCTTGTTTACTCTAGGGAGGGATTGAAGCTTGTTTACATGTTAATGTTAATTCAGGAGACCTCAACATGTTGAATCTAGTGAGGGATGGATCGATCTTGTTCACATGTTTATGTTACTTCAGGAGACCTCAATATAATAATAAGAAGCCACAACTGGGATCTTAAAGGATATAATAAAATAAATATCGGAATGCGCTCGTATACATACTTGGTAGATCTTTATATGTTTGTCACGTAACTGTTTATCTTTCTTTCTGTCCGTCTCTGTGTGGGGCTCCCTGTCTGTGCCTACCTGTCTTTCTCTCTGTCTACCTTTCTGTGTGTGTGTTGATCTGTCTGTCTGTGTCTACCTGTCTGTCTCTCTGTCTACCTGTCTTTCTCTCTCAACTTGTCTCTCTCTGTCTACCTGTTTGTCTGTATGTATACGTGTCTGTCTACCTGTGTGTGTGTGTGTGGCTACCTGTCTATCTCTCTATCTACCTGTCTCTGTGCCAGGACAGAGCAGTTCTTCGGGACTCCAGGGGAGACGGCGTCGTCAGCGGAGGCCATCAGAGAGCGCCTCCTATTGGTGGAGGAGCAGCGGGGGCTGCGGCTAGCAGAGGAGGGCGGGCTAAACCGTGAGGGGCAGGAGCTAGATATCTGTGGGCGGGTTC
>NC_044063.1:34552596-34655096 GCF_902167405.1 Gadus morhua
CCCCGCCCGTCTTGACCCGATCTGGCCGATGTTTCCCGCAATCAGACCGTACTTCAATGGGGCTGCAGCGGAGGCCGGAAAGCTCGGGGCCCCAGTGAAAACATTCATCCAGGTCACAAAGACGGAGGGTCTGACAGACCGGGGTTACAGGGCGGTACCGCGGCTGGATCCCGCTCTGTGTGCTGTCTTTGGAGTGAAGCCGGGGCTCGGCGGCCGCCGCCCCACTCCCAAAGACCAGCTGACGGCTAAGCTTACAGACGGAGTGTATCAGTGTATGATGCAGCAAGAGGCTGTTATGAATAACATCGCCCTGCTGGCACATAACATGGCGGCTGACCCTCATCGTCTGACTGAACAGGCAGTCGACGTGGCAAAAACCACCTGGGCAGCAGCCCTCTGCTCCAGGCTCGCCGCGATAGGCCCCCGACAGCCACTGTCACGGCGCCGCCGGCAGCTCCTCCTCCTGGCCCCCAGGCTTACCAGCCCCGCCCGCCTCCGTCGCAGGCTACGGCGAGCGGCCAGCGAAGGCCCTGGGCAGCAGGGTTCATGGGGCTATGTCCAGCCCCACAAGCGGCAGCGAAGGCAATTATGGGGCGAGGGAGAAGCGTGTGACAGCGAGAAACACCTCTTTACTAAAGACGGCTTCTCCCCACACACCAGTTGACGCCGGAGCCTACCGGCTCGGCCGTGAATGTTTCACGCGCATCTCTCGCTACATATAGGCAGGCCGTCAATAAACCTTGTATTGTTATCGAGCCAGCCCTTCATTACCTTTTAAAAAGGCAATCTCGCCCGGCTTACCAGTCCCGCCTGCCACCATCGCAGGCTGCGGAGAGCGGCCAGCAAAGGCCTCGGCAGCGGGCTCATGGGGCGATGTCCCGCCCCACAAGCGCCGGCTATTACGGGGCGAGGGAGAAGCTTTACTAAAGACGGCTGTTTTCTCCCCACGCAGTTAACGCCGGAGCCTATCGGCCCGGCCATCACTGTTTCACACGCATCTCCCACCACATATATAGGCAGGCCGTCAATAAACCTCGTATTATTGATCGAGCCAGCCCTATATTACTTTCCCCTCACCACATCATGCCTGGCATGACATGTGGCGAGACGGCCGCTAAAACTAGCTCTCGTTCACAGTGTCAGCAGTCTGCTGCCCAGTCACAGAGTTATTCCTCCTCGCGTCCCAACGCTCAGGAGAGAGGAGGCTACACTCTTGTCACAAGCTGAGCAGGCAGGGCATGCCTTTGCTAATGACACACACACCCAGCCTTTTCGGGCAGAGCTCCCCATGGACTGCGAGGGGGACTCCTCCCCTCGCAGCGGCGGCAGGGGCTCAAGCGTGGCTCGTTTCCATGACAGCCGCATCAAAACAAGAGGCTGCACAGCCGTTTTCAGAGCATTACTCAGAATGGCTGAACGCATGCACCCTGGCCAAATGGATGGACGGGCTGATCAGCAAGGGTCACACCCTGCAGTTCACCTCCGTTCCGCCACGATTCAACGGGATTGTGGAAACAACGCTGTCATCTATGGATCAACAGCTGTCACTTTTGGCGGAGCTCCAGCAGCTTCTAGCGAAAAAAGTGTTTTCCACAGTCCCGAAGGGAGAGGAAATGCAGGAATTCTATTCCCGTTATTTCCTGGTACCCAAGAAAACAGGAGGGCTGAGACCGATTCTCGATCTAGCCCTACTCAACAAATGCATCACGGAGAGGCCGTTTCACATGTTAACAATAGATAGATAGATAAATAGATAGATAAATACTTTAATAATCCCAGAGGGAAATTATTTTTGTCACGAACTCCAGATATAAATACACAAATAAATAAATAAATATTAAGAATAAAATATAAAATATAACATATCTATCCATATCCATATATATACATATACATACACAGACACACATATATATATATATATATATATACATACACATACACATACATACACATACATATACACATACGTATACATACATACACATATATATATATATACATATATATATATATATATATATATACACACATACACACATACACATATACATATACATACACATATATATACATATACATACATATACATACAACATAAATACACATACATACACAAAAGATAAAAGATACAACCTAAGAAAAACAAAATATACAAATAACAAATTTAAGGACAATATAAATATGTATACAACACCATATATACACATACATATATATATATACATATACACATATACATACATATATACATACACATATATATATATATATATACATACATACATACATACATACATACACATACATACATACACAAAAGACAGCACTGTACAAAAAGAATTGTACAGTATTGTGCAAAAGGTGCAAGAATTATAGTCCTTGTTTGAGGTCAGAGATTACAGAGAGGGACGGTGTCTGACATTCTAAGGGAGGCGTTGTAAATTTTAATGGCCACAGGCAGGAAAGATTTCCTGTGGCGCTCTGTGGTGCATCTGGGTGAGAGGAATCTCCTGCTGAAGGTGCTCCTCTGCAGGGCCAGTGTGTCATAGAGAGGGTGTGAGACATTGTCCAAGATGGACTGAAACCTGGACAGCATCCTCCTCTCTGCCACTGTCGTCAGGGTGTCCAGTTCCTCCCCCACAACATCACCGGCCCTCCTAATCAGTCTTTCAAGTCTGTTGGTATCTGCAATCCTCATCCCACTGCCCCAGCATGTGACAGCGAAGAAGATTGCACTGGCTACAACAGACTCGTAAAACGACCTCAGCCTCCTGAGGCAAAAGAGTCGGCTTTGGCCTTTTTTGTAGACAGCCTCTGCATTTCTAGACCAGTCCAAGTTGTTATTAAAGTACACCCCCAGGTACTTGTACTCCTCAACAGTGTCCACTGGGACCCCCTGTATGGAAACAGGGGTCACAGCTGCTGTTTTCTCCCTCCTCAGATCCACAATGAGCTCCTTCGTCTTTGTCACGTTGAGTTGCAGGTGATTCAGCTCACTCCAAGTGACAAAGTTGTCCACAACAGTCCTGTATTCACGGTCATCCCCCTTTTCAATGCAGCCAACTATTGCTGAGTCATCAGAAAACTTCTGAAGGTGGCAGGACTCAGTGCAATAATTAAAGTCTGAGGTGAAAAGGGTGAAGAGGAAGGGAGAGAGGACAGTCCCCTGTGGGGCCCCAGTGTTGCTGACCACCTTGTCAGACACACAGTTCTGTAGGCGTACGTACTGTGGTCTGCCCGTCAGGTAATCAACAATCCAGGACACGATGGGGGCCTCCACCTCCATCGCAGTCATCTTCTCACCCAGTAGAGCCGGACGGATGGTGTTGAAGGCACTGGAGAAGTCAAAGAACATGACTCTCACAGTGCTTGCCGGCTTGTCCAGATGAGTGTAGACTCTGTTCAGCAGGTAGATGATGCCGTCCTCAACTCCCAGGCGGGGCTGGTAGGCGAACTGTAGTGGATCATTGAAGGGCCTGACCATAGGCCTTAGCTGCTCCAGGATGAGCCTCTCCAGGGTCTTCATGACATACGACGTCAGGGCCACCGGTCTGTAGTCCTGAGGGCCGTTGGGACGCGGCTTCTTAGGTACAGGAACGAGGCAGGACGTCTTCCACAGCACGGGGACCCTCTGGAGGTGCAGACTCAGGCTGAAGACCAGACTCAGTACTCCACACAGCTGATGGGCACAGGCTTTAAGCACCCTGGGCAACACACCATCGGGGCCTGCAGCTTTGCCGGAGTGGAGTCTTGTTAGCTGTCTTCTCACCAGGTCAGGCGTGAAGGACACTGTAGAGGTGACAGTTGGGGGAGGGGTGAGGTCCTCAGGTTGTAGAGGACATGATGCAGAGCAGGGAGGAGGGGTGGAGTAGGTAGGAGTGAATTGAGGTGTCAAGGGGCAGACAAGAGGTCTGTAAGGAGAAGGAGTAGTAGGGGGAGGTGGAGTGGCAGTAGGTGTTTGGCAGCCAGCAGAAGAGTCTTGTGGGGGAGGGGCCGCTGTATCAAACCTATTGAAAAATAGGTTCAGTTCATTGGCCCGGTCCACACAGCCCTCCAACCCCATGCCACCAGTCTTCTGGAACCCAGTGATGTTTCTCATACCACTCCGCACATCCCTCGTGTTGTTTTGCTGGAGTTTATTCTCCAGCTTTCTCCTGTATCTGCCTTTTGCCTCCTTGATTGCAAGTTTGAGTACCACCTGTACTCTCCTCACCTCATCACGGTTGCCATCTCTGAACGCCCTCTTCTTTTCATTCAGGATGGCCTTAATGTCCTTTGTGATCCACGGCTTATTGTTGGCATAACAGGTAACAGTCCGAGCAGGGACATTGCAGTCCACACAGAAGTTGATATAGTCCGTGATGCACTCTGTAAGCCCATCAATGTCCTCCCCGTGGGACTCACAGAGTGCAGGCCAGTCAGTCACCTCAAAGCAGCCCTGCAGTGCCTCATAAGCCTCCCCCGACCACCTCCTCACAGTCCTTGTGGTCGTAGGCTTCCTCTTCACCAGCGGCACATAGCAGGGTTTGAGGTGAACCAGGTTATGATCTGACCTGCCCAGAGGGGGGAGAGAAGAGGAGATGTATGCATCCTTAATGTTAGCATACAACAGGTCCAGGGTCCTCTCCTCTCTGGTAGGACAGCTCACATATTGCTTGAAGGTCGGCAGAACTCTATCCAAGGTGACGTGGTTAAAGTCTCCCGAAATGATGATGAGGGCACTGGGGTGTTGAGTCTGGAGTTTGGAGATGGTGGTGTGGACGATGCTGCTGGCAGATGTTGGGTTTGCATAGGGAGGGATGTACAGTACAACAATGATAACATGCGGGATCTCTCTAGGCAGATGGTATGGACGAAGTCCAACGGCAAGCAGTTCAGCATCCGGGCTACAGAGCTGTTCTTTAATGGTGATGTGACCAGGATTGCACCAACTGCTGTTTACAAAAACGGCAACCCCCCCTCCTTTCCGCTTACCGCTCTCAATACAATCCCGGTCAGCTCGGATGGTGTGGAAGCCATCCACAGAGACTATATGATCCGTAATGTCCCTGTGCAGCCATGTCTCAGTAAAACACATCAGGCTGCACTCCCGGTACTCCCGGTGACTCCGCGTCAGCGCTGTCAGCTCGTCCATTTTGTTGCTAAGAGACCGCACATTTCCCATAACAACCGAGGGGAGACACGGCTTAAATCTTCTCCTATCCATAAGCCCTTCCCGTCTCGACCCTCCTCTCATCCCACGACATTGTTTCCCTCCTCTGCATCCCCGGTGAGCTTTCCTCCAGAGTTCAGGTGGGATATCAGCTGGTCTGTCCACTATGCCGGTCGGCATTAGCGCAAACAGCTGTTCCCCGGAGTAAACAAAGGCAGCTTGTTGCTGCGGCATAAAAAACAATCACTAAAAAAGCACTAAAACCCTCAAAAGCAGCCTCGTTAGAGAGGGTAGGACTTCACCGGGTTAGAAGTGAAACAAACTAGAACGAACAAAAGTATTAAAAGTTAAGAAAGTTAAAAAAAGCGAACTCAAAGGCTGGAGCAACGTAACCGGCAGCCTGCAGCTTTCGCGCACGCGCACGCGAAAATCAGACGAGTGTTACAGTGTGTAAAACTGGGCGACTGGTTCACCTCAATAGATTTGAAGGACGCCTACTTCCACGTCACAGTGATCACCAACACAGGAAATTCCTGCGTTTCTCATTCCAAGGGTCACACTACCAGTACAACCGTCTCCCGTTCGGCTATTCTCTAGCCCACTGAACGTTTTCCAAATGCGTGGGGACGGCTCTCCTGCGGCTGCACGCAACAGGAATGAGAGTACTGTTCTACTTGGACGATCTGCTTTTGATGGCTCGCTCCAAGGAGGAAGCAGCTATTCAAACAAAAAAGCTGGTAATTCACCTGTCGAATTTAGGCTTCGCCATAAATTGGAAGAAAAGCTCCCCCCTCCCCTCAGAGTGTGATGTATTTCGGGGTAGAGCTGGATTCAGCTGTAATGAGAGCACGGCTCTCACTGCAGAGGATGGAGACGCTGTGGTCTCTCCTCTGCCGCTGTTCCTCGGGCAGCGTCGTGACAGCCCCCCCTTGCATGAGGCTGCTGGGCATGATGTCAGCCGCTCACTTGGTGGTGCCGCTGGTGCTGCTTCACATGAGGTGGCTGCAGAGATGGTTTTCCCTGCGCATCGACCCGGCGCGCCAACGCCGGCGCAAATGGACCGTTCCCCTATCAGTGGGCCCCAATTTGACCCACTGGGGCGATCCCCGAACTCTCGCGAGAGGGGTGCTGTTGGGCAGAGCAACGTCACACATCTCAGTGTTCACGGATGCTTCTCTGTCGGGCTGGGGAGGAGCATGCGAGTTTCATGTAGTGGGCGGCGTTTGGCCGCCCCCTGTGACCATGCATATAAACGCATTGGACATCCTCACTGTGTTGAAAGTGATCCAACACTTTGCCCCATGTTGACGAATCAACACGTAATGATTCGCAAGGACAACAAGGCGACAGCAGCATACATAAATCGCGCTCGGCAAAGCTGCTGAGCATAGCGAGACAGCTGTTATGCTGGGCGCACACACACTTGCTCTCCAATCCCCCACTCGGGGTGGATGCGTTCGCTCACAGACCGTGGCCGAACACACTCCTGTACGCTTTCCCACCCGTCCCTCTGATTCCCCAAGTCTTGGACCGAGTCCAAGAGGAGCGGCTGTATATGATTCTCATAGCACCGCAACGCACGAGTGCACCGTGGTTTCCCCGCCAAAGGGACTCCCTTGGCGGGGAGACGCTCTCTCACAGGAAGGGGGAGCAATCATAGATTAGCCAGAGATCGGCCAGCGCTTGGGGGACTGGCCGCTGAACGCGAGCGCCAGGGTCTCAGCCTCTCCCAGGAGGTCGTATGGACCATCCAGGGTGCCAGAGCGGACTCCACCAGAGCGTGTTACTCGGCTAAATGGGCGGCTTTCCAGAAATGGTGCACGGAGAGGGGTTGTGATCCCATCTCCTGCCCTTTTCCGCGTGTGCTCTCTTTCCTCCAGGCACTGATGGAAAGAGGGCTGGCTTTTAGCACGGTTAAAACATACGCGGCTGCTGTTTCGTCATGCCACGAAGGCTTCGGGGATAAAACTGTTTTTAGTGACCCCTTAATGAAGCGCTTCCTAAACGCTGTGAGGAGAGAGAGACCCGTGACTCGCTCTCTCACTCCACAATGGGATTTAACACTGGTGCTGCGCGCACTGGTTAAAGCCCTATTTGAGCCTCTTGACCGGGTGCCCCTCAAGTTTGTGTCAGCCAAGACAGCTTTGCTGCTGGCCCTGACGTCAGCTAAGAGAGTGAGCAACCTGTCTGCACTCTCTGTAGGCCCTTCTTGTCATAGAATACAAGGAGACGGCAGTTCGGCCATATTACGCCCGAACCCGGCTTTTACACCAAAGCTCGTTCAGATCGAGAGTAATAACACTCAATGGTTTCTCTCTCCCTCCTCATCAATCTGAGGAGGAGTCAACAGCCCATCTCTTGCGCCCCGTACGCTCGCTTGGCTGTTATGTGAAGCGCACGGAGGCTCTGCGCAAATCTCAACAGTTATTTGTGCATTACAGGGAGCATTCCCAGGGCCTCCCCCTGACGAAACAACCGTTGTCACATTGGCTGTGTGATGCTATCACACGGGCTTATGTGTCAGCGGGGGCAGAGCCGCCTGAGACTATCAGAGCTCACTCGACCAGAGGAATATCGTCCTCTGTCGCTCTGCAAAGAGGGATGCATATGGAGGATATCTGCGCAGCAGCCTCCTGGGCTTCCCCATGCTCTTTTATCAGGTTTTACCTGAGAGACATGTCGCGCCTCTCTATGACAGTGAGTGTGAAGTTTGTGACTATTCCCCTCGCTTATTAAACAATATGATGTTCCTTTCTGTACCGACAGCGATATATTGATGCACTTCTTATGACAATTGTACTTATTGTAAGTCGCTTTGGATAAAAGCGTCTGCTAAATGCCCTAAATGTAAATGTGATGTGGAGTCAAATATCCATGCTGAGAGCTCTTGTGTCTTATTAGACACATTTGAGCTGCTCGCATAGGCGTAGATTACGGGGGGACGGGGGGGGACATGTCCCCCCCACTATTTACAATACGAATTTTGTCCCCACCACTTTTAAAAATGTGCAAACCAATTGCGACTGAAAAAATCCCCACATACTCAACCGAAATCGTCGAGTCTAAAATCATGTGATAGGCGCGCACGACGACATCATTTATTAGAAAGGCCTACCTTATAAACCGTTGGAACACACAAGACCGGAACCCATTTGAAATATTTCAACTCGAGCGAATTTGTCGCGCCACAAATCCTCGTGAACGCGCACGCCTGTGCACGGCGAAAGTGTGGCGCGACAAATCAAAACAAATCAAAAGAATTCTGATTCTGGTTGGTGCTCCAGCTAGTATGCATTATATATATAGATTGCAGCTAATAGCAGCTACACACGGTGCGATTGCTATGCCAATGTGGTTATAGTTGTTTTGTCTGATTGAGACTTGTGACGAATTGGAGCCTGGTAGGCCTATCCTGACATAAATATGTTCTTGCATAACCTGTGTGTTTATCCTAAACTGTAGGGGATTTTATTTGCGGGAAATTTGCTTATGATGTTGTAACGAGTGAAGTCTACATTGGTCCTTCGCAAGTGTTTACTGGTGGTCAGGATTTGGCAGATGCAATTCTCTGGGCGCTTTTTTTTTATTTTATTTATTTATGCAGCATAACATATGATACCTAAGGCCCTTGCTGGTCTTCATAAGGCTGATACTCAGTACCTCATTTCATTTCCTACTCCCATTACAGTCTGTCATTGTTTGTCTGGTAAACTTTGTTGATGTCAAGATAAGTGTTAAATTGCCAACACTGTTCTTTGTCCTGTGTGTATTAGTATTACATATCCCGAACCAATGGTGTTTCCAACGCCGTTTTGCAAAAGAAGCCAAAACTTTTATTGTTTGAATAGGATTGTCAACACCTGACAATACAATGTAGAGCATATTGTAATGCAGCGTTGAATGAATAAATAGCTTACATAAGGGTACCCAGCACTTTTCAAACCACACTCAAGCTTATGGTTATTGTCCCCACCACTTCTAAAAACAGACGCCCTTGATGACGTGCCGTTAGACACATGACGTATGTTATGCTACGTCTGACGCATGTTACTAGCGCGTATGTAGCTGTGTTTCTGGTACTGATCGGGACCAATGAGTTATAGACTATTGTGCTTCGCCCTTTTAACCCAATAGCGATAGCCTTAAAAGGCGAAGCCTATACGTAATAGAGCGATAGTTACGTATTGTAACTCTAGATTATATGAGTATAGGCGCAGCCTTTTAAGTGTCGGCCTCATTGTCCTTTAAATAGTTGAAGAAAAGCTGTTTATTGGGAGCAGAACGTCCGCCGGAGCCCCCGTATTAGTGTTGGCTCGGTCGTTCGCGAACCGGTTCGAATGAACGAGTCTTCAGGACGAACGAACTGAAGCGGTTTGTTTCTCTCGTTCGTCTCGTTCACCATTCGATTCACCGGTAGCACTAACTCCACTGAGTCTGACTGACTCAGAGAACCGTGCAATAGCGTGCATTCCATGATGCGATTCACCGCTACCGGAAACTATGCTGATTCGCGAACGACTCCTCCCAGTTCATTCGAGTTCCCGGTGAATCAATTCACCGGAAACTCGACTGAGCTGGGAGGAGACGTTCGCAAATCGTTTGTTTGTTCAGCCTGGTTTCCGGTAGCGGTAAATCGCATCATGGAATGCACGCCATTGCACGGTTCTCAGCTGAATCAGTCAGACTCAGTGGAGTTAGTGCTACCGGAAACTCTACTGAACGAACAAACGAACGATTCGCGAACGACTCCTCTTGGCGAACTGAATCACGCGAACTGGGTCACAGAAACAAATCATTAAATCCACCACTACCGCGTATATCTGCGAACGTGATTGAGGCCCCCGCTGTTGGTGGGCGGGGATTACAAATTTTTCAGTGCTACGGCTCACGCCTAGGGATAACCCAATAGCGATAGCCTTAAAAGCCTGTGCCTATACTCATAGAATCTAGAGTTACAATACGTAACTATCGTTTGCTCCGGTCTTGTGTGTGTTCCAATGGTTTATTAGCAGTGGTATCTAGTGATGGATTTCATGATTCTTTTCCTTGATTCAGTTCGTGTCGGTCAGTTTGCCAAGAAGAATCTTTCTGAATCGTTCGTTCGTTGAGTAAATATCCGGTAGCGTGAATCGAATCATGGAATGCAAGGTTCTCAGCTGAGTCAGTCAGACTCGGCTTAATCAAACGCAGTGGGATGGGGGGGTGTAGTTTATTATTGGATGTTTAACATATCAGCAAGATAATAGACTTGATTTAGCAATGATGGTGGGGGTACCAGGTGGAGAAGGAACCATGAGAAAATGAGACAGATTGACGAGACATTCAAATATTTGATCAATCTGGCATGAGACAGAAAATACAAAGACAGCATGCATTTACCATTTTACTGATATTGAATCGTATTATCTTACGCTCGCTCACTAAGCCTATTCCATCTTCATCACTCACAGTCAGTAGTGTTGGCTCGTTTGTTCGCGAACCGGTTCGAATGAACGACTCTTTAGGACGAACGAACCGAACCGGTTCGTTTCTCTCGTTCGTGTCGTTCACCATTCGATTCACCGGATACTCGACTGAATGAGTTTCCGGTAGCACTAACTCCACTGAGTCTGAATGACTCAGCTGAGAACCATGCAATAGCGTGCATTCCATGATGCGATTCACCGCTACCGGAAACTAGGCTGTTTCGCGAACGACTCCTCCCAGTACATTCGAGTTCCCGGTGAATCGATTCACCGGAAACTCGACTGAGCTGGGAGGAGACGTTCGCGAATCATTTGTTCGTTCAGCCTGGTTTCCGGTAGCGGTAAATCACATCATGGAATGCACGCCATTGCACGGTTCTCAGCTGAATCAGTCAGACTCAGTGGAGTCAGTGCTACCGGAAACTCGACTGAACGAACGAACGATTCGCGAACGACTCCTCTTGGCGAACTGAATCACGCGAACTGGGTCACGGAAACGAATCATTAAATCGACCACTAACAGTCAGTGAACGAACAGCGAGTTAGCCAAGCCCCCAGAACTGCATACTTCCGCAATCCACCAGTGCTCAGTGGCTAAGTCTGGTATTGCAGCTGTTTAAGCGGGCTGTGGGCGGGTACCTCAATTCATGGAGGTCCGGAAGTAGATATCGCCGTTCACTCCAATACAGGTGGGGAACAGGAATGTGTCTCCGCAAAAAATGTCTGGATATCAATCAAAGGCTCATAATTATCTTTATACCATGTACTGATAAAATGTAAGTGTAATGGGTTCAGCGGAGTCAGGACACAGTTCTTTGAAGGAAAAGGAGCGAACTCCCGTTTATTTCCCCTTCGGGTTAACAAACAATCCACATGCAATAAAAGGACAACGTTCCGTGTGTATTCCGTCCGTCTCCAGCACTTACGACGCTCTCCCTGGCTCACAGAGAGCATCTTCCCTCTCTCTCTCTCAACCCCTGACTGAAAGGCAAGCAGGCACATAAATACACACTTCCTGATTGGGTCCGATTGCAGACACCTCCACGCCGCCCCACCTCCACATACCCCCACCGCCCGACACAGGCCGGGGACACATCCGGCCGTAAACCTACTCCCCCCCCCCCCGGGACGGGAGAGGAAGTCTGCCACGACCATCTAGGCCCCCAGCCTGTGGGCCACCCGGAAATTGAAAGGCTGCAACGCGAGGCACCACCGGGTGATCCTCGCGTCGGCATCCTTCATCCGGTGGAGCCACTGGAGGGGGGCGTGGTCGGAGTAGAGGGTGAACTGGCGACCCAGCAGGTAGTAGCGAAGGGCACCGACCGCCCATCAGATGGCGAGACACTCCTTCTCTACCGTGCTGTACCGACCCTCGCGGTCCGACAGCTTGCGGCTCAGATACAGCACCGGGCGGTCGGTCCCCTCAACCTGCTGGGTCAGGACCGCGCCCAACCCCCTATCCGACGAGTCTGCCTGGACGGAGAAAGGGAGAGCAAAATTAGGAGCACACAGGACTGCTTCCCCACAGAGGGCTGTTTTAATAGCCTCAAACGACACCTGGCATGGCTCCGACCACTGGACTGTATCTGGGTCCCTCTTCCGGGTGAGGTCGGTCAAGGGGCTGGCCAGGTCGGAGAAGTTCAGAACTGCCGATAGTAACCCGCCAGCCCCAGGAACCGCCTCACCTCCTTCTTGGTCCTGGGTCGAGGGGAGGCGGCGACCGCCACGGTCTTACCGACCTGATGCCGGACCTTCCCCCGCCCCAGGTGGAACCCCAGATACTGAATCTCCCTCCGCCCGATCACGCACTTCTTCGGGTTGGCCGTGAGCCCCGCCCGTCTCAGCGACTGAAGAACGGCCGCCACCTGCTGCACATGCTGCCCCCACTCGTCACCAAAGATGACGATGTCGTCAATGTAGGCAGCAGCATATGCAGCATGAGGCCGTAACACACGGTCCATCAGTCGCTGAAACGTGGCCGGGCCCCGAACAACCCGAACGGAAGCACCTTGAACTGGTAAAGACCGAGCGGAGTGGAGAACGCAGTTTTTTCTCAGGCTGCTGGAGACAACGGAATCTGCCAGTAGCCCTTCGTGCAGTCCAGGGTCGTATAATACGTGGCCATGCCAAGCCGGGCCACTAGCTCGTCGATCCGAGGCATTGGGTAGGCATCGAACTTTCACCGCATTCACCCTACGGTAGTCGACACAGAACCAGACAGACCCGTCCGGCTTCCCCACCAGCACGACGGGACTGCACCAGTCACTGTGGGACTCTTCGACGACGCCCAACTCTAACATTGCTGCCAATTCGCGCCGTACCACGTCTTGCTTGTGGACGGGCAGCCTGTAGGGACGTGTCCGCACCGTTAACCCGGGTTTCGTCTCGATGTTGTGAGTTATTAACGGGGTGCGACCAGGCAGGGGCGAAAAGACATCGGCGAACTGGAACTGGAGCTGTAGACTGCCCACGTCCGCCGCCTGACTCCCCGACAGATCCTCTCCTCGGCCGACCGGTCGGACAGGCCCCGGAGTAGGGACTTCCGGTCCGAACTTCTCTCCCTCCGGTAGTGTCGTGGCGAACGCGACCGGGACCACATCAATCCACCTTTTGAGCAGATTGATGTGGTAGATCTGTCGGGAGTCGCCCCGGTCCGGCCGCACTACCTCGTAATCCACGTCCCCGACTCGCCGTGTGACCACAAAGGGACCTTGCCACTTTGCGAGTAATTTGGTGCTAGAGGTGGGCAGCAGAACGAGGACCTTATCCCCCGGTGTAAGATTGCATAATCTAGTCCCTCTGTCGTACAGGCGTTTCTGATTCTCCTGGGCTTGGTGCAAATGCTCACGTGACATTACCCCGAGTGAGTGGAGCTTTGCACGCAAGTCCATGACGTACTGGATTTCGTTTTTACTGTCGCTGGACCCCTCCCCCCAGTTTTCTTTAATGAGGTCCAGGACGCCCCTGGGCCTGCGCCCATAGAGCAACTTGAACGGGGAAAACCCTGTGGAAGCCTGAGGAACTTCCCGCACCGCAAACAACAGAGGGTCTAGCCATTGATGCCAATTTTGAGCATCCTCCAGTACAAACTTCCGGATCATGGACTTTAACGTCCGGTTAAACCTCTCACACAAGCCGTCAGTGGCTGGGTGATAGACGCACGTGCGGATGGCCTTGACCTTCAACAACCCGTAAAGTTCCTTCATCGTGCGTGACATGAAATTGGTGCCCTGGTCAGTGAGAATCTCTTGGGATTCCCACCCGCGATATGACATGAAACAACGCCTGCGCAACACTCTTCGCAGAGATATTGCGCAACGGAATTGCTTCCGGGTATCGGGTTGGGTAGTCGATCAGGACCAACACAAATCGATACCCCTGTGCGGAACGTTCTAATGGCCCGATAATGTCCATGCCCACGCGATCGAATGGGGCCTCCACCAGGGGAAGGGGCCGCAAGGGAGCCCTGGGCATGGCGGGGGGATTCACCAACTGGCACTCGGGGCAGGAGGCGCACCACCTACGCACTTCCGCCCGAATCCCCGGCCAATAGAATCGAGCCATTATCCGGTTTAGTGTCTTCTCGTACCCCAAATGGCCCGCCATTGGGTTGTAATGCGTCGCCTGCAAAATCATTTCCCGGCGGCTCCTGGGTAACAGCAACTGGGTAAAAATCTCCTCACTCTCGGTGTCACGACCCATCCGATAAAGCCTATCCCTAACGACCACAAAGTTTGGGTAAGTCAGCACTGCGTCTGGCTGTACCCTCAAACCATCAATAGCAATCACTTGGTCGAAGGCTGAGCGTAAAGTAGCGTCACGAGACTGCTCGAGGGGGAAATCGTCCACCGGTGGGAATCTCGGCGCTCGGACCTCGGGTTGAGAACCTCCCGCCTCCTCCCCCGATTCCTGATCAGCGTCGGACAGCCTTGCATCGGCACAGAACACAGCGCATGACCTACATGTCCCTATCTGTCGTGTCCGCACCCCCGTAGACTCACTAACCGCCCCTGGAAACCCAGCCCAATCTAACCCTAGAACCAGGGGGTGCGTGAGGCTCGAACTAACCGCCGCCTTGACTCTATGCGTTTTCCCCCAATAAAGAATTTCGATAGGGACCAAGGGATACGTGTGAACATCCCCCTGTATACATCTGACCGAAACGCTCGATGCCTCTTTCAATGCCTCGGATCGCACCAGGCGCTGATGGATCATGGTCTGCATTAGGGCTGTCACTTTTTCCAAAAATGAAATTCGAACGAATTTCGAATGTCCATAATTAATTCGAATACATTCGAATACATTCGACCCCCCCCCCATAGAACACGACCCCCCCCCATAGAACACGACAACAGTCTTGATTTTTTATGTTGCTCTTTTTATATCTTGTGGAAATCACGTATACCTACTGAATTCATAACAGCGCAGGATAAAAACACATCTTTGATAACACATTTGTAAACACAACAAGAGGAAGCTCCGACACACAAGTGCGGCTGTCTTTTACACATTAACAATAACTGCTCGGAGCACGATATGCGGAGCGCATGTCGTCCATGGCACACACAACCTATGTAAACGAACAATCTGTGAGGCCGACCTCCAACACGGCATGCTTCTCTTTTTATTCCTTACGGAAAGAAAATTACAAGTAGTCTCGCAGCTCTCCGTTACCGTTGCAGCTGCTTCTGTCAGCCGTGCTGTATAAGTCCCCAAACAGGCTGCCCATCGCGCCCAGCGCAGCAGCGGACTTTTCTCCCTGTCGTGTGCGATCAGTGTCGGTCTCCGTTTCAGTGAGCTCGTGTGAGAGGCTTTCAGTCACGAGATGTTTCTGTGCAGGGGAAAGGTGGACTAACCGGGAGAAGCGGGGATCCAGGAGGGCCGCTTTATTGAGGAGAAGCCACTCGCCGCTCTCTTCTTTATAGCGCATTTTTACAGTTTGAATGGAGAATTACACTTCGAATTCGAACTTTTCACCCCACCTTCGAACGAATATTCGAACTTCGAATAAAAAGTGACAGCCCTAGTCTGCATACACCCCGAATCCAACAGCGCCTGGTACGTACCCCGCTGTACCCTCACCGGGATACGGTACGCCTCGCCGGGACCATGGGGAAGAACCGGGGCACCGGTGACGCGGACGACCTGGCCCACCTCCATCAACGGACAGTCCCGCCGAAGGTGGCCCGGCCGTCCGCACCGCCAACACGCCTCCCCTGCTGTCTGAGTGCCCGTCTTTGGGAAGGTGGGTGGGAAGGTGCACTATGTGCCTGCTCCTGACTGGGACCCCCCCCCCATCTCGCCCTCGGACCCGGGTTGGGCCTGTCCCGCTGCAGGGCTGCCGCACCGGTCCGCGGGCTCGGGATCGGCGGTCGTCGGTCCGACAGCGGGGGAGCCAGGTGGCCCTCAGCGATGTTGACGGCCGCTGAGAGGCTCCCGGGCTGGTGGTACCGGACCCACGTTGATGTTCTGGTCGGAAGCCCCGCGACAAACCTCTCCAGGGCCACCTGCTCCACTATCTCCTCCGGTGTGTGTTTTCCCGGGCCCAGCCACCTCCTTGCCTGGTCCCGCAGCTGCTGGGCGTAGGTGAAGGGCCGGTCGCCGTCGTTGAAGGCCAGGGCCCGGAACCGCCGGCGATGTTCCTCCGGGTTTAGGCCCAACCGGTCCCGGATAGCCCTGGCGACGGTGTCAAAGTCCTTCTGGGCCGCCGCTGGTAGGCTGGGCCTCTCCCGTCAGCAGAGGCAGGAGACGGTGGGCCCACTCCTGCGGCGGCCACTCGGAGACCTCGGCCACCCCCCGGAAGGTCTCCAGGAAGGCCTCTGGGTCGTCGGCCTCCCCCATCTTGGGGACATATACTGCCCCACCTCCACAGTAAGTTTTCTCTTTTCAAAACGCTTCCTCAAGCGTTTTATTAGCTGTTGTTTGCAGGAGAAGGAGGGGTGGGCAGCTGAAAGGAGTCGTAGTGAAACAAATGTTGTTTCGGCCCAGCATCAAAGAGTGCTCAGTGCACGGCTCTGTTAATTTCTCGTGCTAGTCTCCAGTCGTAATTATGATTTTTGTTTTAAAATACAAAAAATAAATATATATACAAGGTGTTTTTCTTTATTAGGTCAAAGAGGGACAAACTAATCTAAAATAATAATTGTTAAATAATAATTGTTGCCAAGATGAAAGGAGGCGTGTCATTTAACGATCACATATAGAGAATAATCGGGGGGGTTATTAACTTATACTTCCATGGTCGGTAAACAATGCGACTGCGCTCGCTCAGACCTTTCGCTAATGATGCTACAATGCTAGAAAACAAGAGTATTTCTACATCCGCCACGTCATGCACTAGGGAGTGGCTTGAGACCTCCATGATGTGGAAGCCAATCTCTCCTTGATGTTGCCCTGCGCCACTGAGAAGTTTTCATAGGAATGAATGGGCGGCCATGTTGTAGTCCGCTGTCCTTTCTTTAATAGTTTCATGGAGTCAGCGAGTCAGCGACTCGTGGGTCAAGGAGGGGTCGAGTCTGAGAATGAACGAGACGAGAGGGAAGTATAAGTTTGGTTCGTCCTTGTTAAAGATTTGTTCCTTCAAACTGATTCGGTCGCGAACGACCCATCACTAGTGGTATCTAATAAATCGCTGTTTAAGCAATACTTCATCCACTGCCTCTTCCGTGATCATTGAATATATATATAATTTCACAGCCAAAAGCTGTTTCGGATGATATTATGAATCTTAACGACGGCGTTAGGTTATCCAACGTCTCTGGTACTACCACAACACATACATAGTGGCCATGGTTGAGAATGAATTGGCAGTCACAAGAGGAAGCCTCAAAAAAAATTGGTACGAACGCAGCATAACAGAATCACTGGAAATTCCAGAGTGAAATGACAGCGCAGTATTTTGAGCGCCAGAAGCTACCGCCTCTTATGTCAGCCAATCAGGAAATGAGGAATCAAACTCACTTCCGTTTCATTCAAACTCTCTCTCACACACTACTATATCCTCTTGCATAAACAACTATATTCTCTCACGCACGATACTATGCTCTCTCACACACACTACTATATTCTCTTGCATAAACAACTCTACTCTCTCACACACGCTACTATATTATCTTGCATAAACAACTACATTCTCTCACACACTACTATTCTCTCTCACATACACTACTATACTCTCACATACACATATATACGCATATTTATATGTGTATATATATATATATATTATGTGTATATATATATATATGTAGATATATATATGTATGTGTGTATGTATGTATATATATATATGTGTGTATGTATGTGTATATATATGTTTATATATATGTATGTATATTATTATATATATGTGTGTATATATATATGTACGTATATATATGTATGTATGTATGTATATTCATATTGATTTATAGAAAAGAGATAAGATGTAATATATGTATGGATTTTAACATTATCAATGTTATACAGTAGTCCTATATATAAAATGGAGGTGTGGATATATTTAGACAAGCAATATGATGAGTTACTTAGAGATAGACCTCATATGGTTGGAATTTGAGATAAACAAGAGATGGTTAGAGGGTAAGAGATAGTTGGAGGTAGACAGTTAATAAAAGTAAGCGATAAACTAGAGATAGACGAGAGATGGTTTGATAGTGATAGGAGACTATAGCTAGACCTAGAGCTAGTTAAAGACTAGAGAATATTCTGGGAGTCTATAACGTGCGTGTGTGCGCGCATTCCAAGTCTGCGTTATTCCGGGTTCTGGCATGTCAGCTGAGCAGGGCACAACGTGACACGGGTCATTGGGGGGCACACACATAGGCGTCGATTACGCCGGGGACGAGTCCCCACCAGATTTCGTCAAGATTCATTTTGTACCCACCACTTGTAAAAAATAAAAAAAATCGAGTTGAATCATTATGGATTATTACACGGTAGGGATGGGCATGATTAATCGACGATCGAATAATTGATCGTTAAGAATTTCGTCGATTCCGCAATTTTTTCATCGATTAAACTAATGCCTTGTGCAATTAAACATTTTACCACACGGGGGCAATATTGAAATTTGCGGCTCCTCCCCCGCAATAAACATCCCGCTTTGAACGGTGAACTCTTTACGCCTAGCAGCTATAAAAAGCTATAAAACTATAACAACTACAAAATGACTATTAATGCAGGCTATTTGGAAAATGCGCCAACTTTGGCTCCGCCCTCTTTCGCTACGTAGCTAAGATGGCTGCCGTTGAGTACGAAAAGTGTACATCGCCACACACTTCGCGATTTGACCGTTTTCAGTACACTTATTTTCGCCCGATCTGAATCGGAACACGGCGATGTAATCATGAAGCGGACGAGGCCACGGCGAAGTCTGGTGTGGGACCATTATGATTTAAAAAATGACTTCTTGGGGAGCACTATAGGCCTACCATTCAAGGCGAGGTTAGCATCGAAGCAGAAATAAAGAACTTTCTGAGCCCCTGGATTGTGGAAAGTTGTTCCCCTGCCTTGCCAAGTTAGCACGGAGGTATTTGTGCATCACGGCAACGTCGGTCCCCTCAGAGCGGGTGTTTTCGGCGGCTGGACAGACGGTCACCATGCTGCGGTCGCGTCTGACCCCAGAGCATGTCAATATGCTCATCTTTCTGAACAAAATTTCGTAGACTGGTTGGTTAAGTTATAACATGATTGTTTTTTGATATTATTATTGTTATTATTTTGGGAAGAAACTAGGGTTGTGTTTATTTTTAGTTACGTCTATGAGCACCAGGTTCGAGCTGCATGCTCCGTTGCTTAGAGCAGAGTAGCTCATAACTATTGAACGGATCTGGTTAAACTGAGTTGTTCATCTAATAATAAAGATCCCAATGAGGAAAACACGCTGCATTTGTATCAATTTTTTTTTGAATTTTTAATGTAAAATATTAACGATCAATCGACTAATTGATCGTCAATTCTCCCGACGATCGACTAAGACAACTTAATCGAATGCCCATCCCTAATTTCGAGCCCCTCTCCTCTCGCAGCAGTGAGTGAATACGGCAGGTCAGCGCTGCATAGTATGTTGTCCACCTGTGCCAGTTGATTTCAATTTCAATTTGCTTGGCTTTTTAAGTTGTAAAAATAGCTACCACAGCGCTGTTTTTCGAAAAAATAATTAATTTTTTTTTTGTTAAATTATCATTAAAAAAAAATTATCGGCAACTTGAGACGATCGACGATGGAATCCATCTATCGTCGATAGTCGATAGAATTGACTATCGGCCCATCCCTAAACCCAAATAATAAATGTGTAGCACCAGACTGAGCCTTTGGGTTTGCATTCTGTGCCACGCTACATATAGCTCACTTCAAAGTGCTAACATAATGCAAATTGCAAAGGCCAAAATATGCATAAGTTTGGTTTTCAAAGGACATTTTCTCAAAATCGATACAGTAAAATCACATGGTTACTTGTGTACAAGTAGTCGGAACAACAGTTAGTATAGTCATATCAGTCAGTGCCGGAACTTATTCTTTTCTCTATAGCTCACTTCAAAGTGCTAACATAATGCAATTTGCAAAGGCCAAAATCTGCATATGTGAGGTTTTCAAAGGACATTTTCTCAAAATCTAAAATCACATGGTTACTTGTGTCCAAGCAGTTGGGACAACAGTTAGTAGTCATATCTTTAAGTCCCGGAACTTATGCATAATTTCGTCTATAGCTCACTTCAAAGTGCTAACATAATGCAATTGGCAAAGGCAAAAATGAGTGAAAGTGAGGTTTTCAAAGGACATTTTCTCAGAATCTATACAGTGAAAATCACATGGTTCCGTGGGTACGTTGGTAATATGGTCATATCAGTCAGTGCCAGAACTTATCTATTATTTTGTCTATAGCTCACTTCAAAGTGCTCCTGCTAGAGGTCCACCGGCTGTCCCTGGGGTACTTGGTATGAACGTGATTAGCCGTTGTTACCATGAGCTTTTTGGGGCACATCGCCCCTCTTTGTTTGATGCCCTGTTGGTGTCCCAAGCTCCAGGTCCCGTTATTGAGTGATTACAGCGGTGCCATCGGGCGGCCGTAAAGGCTCCGATCATGCATTTTGGCGTGGCCCGGCTCCGAGGTCCACGGGCTGTTCGCATAGCCGGGGGTCCTATGAAATTTGTTGCCAGTACCTGTTCGGAAGAGCTTTCAGGACAGACTGCATTTTTTGAGCCTCCTAGTTCAGGGCTGCCAGCAGGGTTACTGGCGTCCCCCTGCTTGGTCCAGGTCCTCAGGGGCACAGCCTATGTCCCAGTGGTTAATGTAGGGTTAACTGAAGTCCTCCTCTACCCCCGCACCATCCTGGGCTCCATAAGTAGCGCAGAAGTCGTAAGCTTACCTGCTGGTGTTGCAGATATCAGGCCCATCTGATCGGGTTGACGCAATTGACCTGTCCGCCTTGTCTGAACAAGAACAGGCTGAGGCAAGGAGTCTGTTGCACAGATATAGCACTGTTTTCTCAGCTCATGAGGGTGATTTGGGTTGCACCAATCTAATATCCCATGACATCCCACTTCTTGACGAAGTACCCGTGTGGCAAAGGCACCGGCGTATCCCACCCTCGGATTACGAGGTGGTAAAAGCTCACATCAATCAAGCTTCTAGAGTCGCAGTATTGCGTTATTTCTTGAAGAAAGTGGTCCAATCCTTGGTCGCTTTTAACTCACTTTATTTATTAAAGTAGGAATGTTTCGGTATGGTAACTATGAAGCTTATGGGAGGGAATTGTATCTAACGAGTGTGAGGGACAATATCGTGAGCTTCAAGCACCGGGCTTAAGACCGGTTCTCTCCGCGGTTACCTTTAGTCTCTGTCCTCTCCACTTGAATCACGCGCTATTGCCCGTCCAGTGGGCGTGGCCTATGTGAAGTGGGCGTGGCCTATGTGACGTATTAGCCTCGGCTTCCTCACTTGTCTGAGGTGCTGCCTTCTGTGGATGGAGTAGCTATTGCAGCCTTCAGTAAGGTCCTGCTCCCCTTGTGGCTATGTACAGTATTTACGGCTTATATGTTCGGTCCTGCTTCCCAATAGCTATGTGGGGGCAGCTTATGTGCTTAAAATACGTAACAATCCCTCCTTGGTCATCTCAGATGACCATACAATAAGATTTTTAAGTCATAAGCACCATTTACCACAACGAGAACATAGTCAAAGTAGGAAAATCATCAACACCACCGACCGAAGTGGAAAAACTCCATAGTGGAGATAAACCACAATGCGTCCCCCTAATACTGAGACGGCATTCACCTTGGTGGGTCTCATAGGAAATACAGGTCATTGTCAACGATACAACAATAAGCATATGGATAAAAGCATTCATAAAAATCCAACCTAATACTTCTGGTTATATATGACAAAGTTATAAACTTTTCGGCATGAATAAAAGTGAAAGGTACAATAATTAGGCGACATATATTTGCAGCATGCATTGAAAGTAAAGTCAAAAATACAAAATCATTTGACATAATAAAAATTAAAATATTTGAGATTATCTGTGGGTCGCATGGATTTGGATGGCTCAGGGGATCTTCATGTATTGGTGCGCTGGTGCATGTGGGTGGTTTTGGACATTGTTGTAGTCGCAGCTCTTGTTTCCTCTGTCGCCATCGGGACCTGTAATTCATGAACCCAAGGCTCGTCCCTCCTTGTCAAGGGCTCGGCTCACATAGAGAGGTTACTTTCACATCATGGGAGCCTCCTTCAGGCGTTCAATTGTCGTCGTGTCAGCAACAGGAAACCTGTAAACAACTGTCTCAAAGAAGATCAACCGCCCCATTATCAATGCAGTGATACAGAAAAAACAGGTTGCACTCGCAACCGAACAATACTATACAATAACAAACACAACCCGTCTTGGTTGTTTAATAATTAGTTATTCAAGTAGATACGGGATATTGATTATCTTAGATACAGGTGCTACAACGGGTGTTGATTATTCTATATATTGTAGCTGGATAGGGTCGGGCCCCTCAGGTGATGTCTCGTCCACTTTCACCGGATCATATCTGGTCCCCATGTAAGCCTGAATGGCACTTGGCGCTTCTGTAGCGCTCACTGCTGTGGTGATTAGCAGATGCAGTAGCCCTCGTGCGCAGGGAATACAACAGCAGCCGGTGACAATTAACACGGTCTCTGCATTTATTCCCGCGACGGGCACTTACTGGATCATGCCTTTCCACCTCCAAAACATATTCTCCATCCATCCTGTGAAAGGGTCATTAATGCCGGAGTTCTCTGCCAATTCTAACCTGAGGGATTGTAATCATGCCAGGGCCCTGGCCACCACCCCATCCGGAGCTGTGTTATTGGGGATAAAAGTACAACATGTTCATGTTGTGCCTATCATCGCATACACCCCTCCTTGCTCTGTCAATAACATATCCATACCTTATATATTCCTTTAACCTTATTCGTCGGAAACTGTACGAACTGTTGCTGATTATGATATATGTTATTTATACAAACAATATTTTTTCTAATGGTGGACAACCAAAACTGAACCGATTCAAATCCTGCTGTTATTTGATCTCCTCATGTGACTGTTAGTCCTTGCTCGGCGGTGGTAGTTTGTAGGCTCCGGGTGTGTCTGCATCTGGTTCTGGGACTTTTGTTTCTATTGCAGAAATACAAACTCATGTACAGCAGTTAGTTGTTCAAAAACATATTTCCTTTAATACTAATGTGAAGATGTGAATGGCATCTTCACTGTTTTTAAACATGTTTTAAAAGATTCACGTGCTCCTGTCTGGCTGGTTAGCCGTGATAGTCCGCAGCTGTGGCTCATAGGCTAATTGAGCCACACCCATTCTGGTGCTCTTTAAGAGGGCCAGAGTTTTAGACTGGAGGGGCGGGAGTTGTGCAAGTGACTCGACAGTTGTGCTGTGTTTTAAGTAAAGAGATGCTTTCTAACAACGACCATGTGCGGCAAGGAAAGCTCTCTTTCACAACTAATTAGGGGTCCAAGCCAACAGGTTGGATCCCTATTGTTTTTGTAAGGATTTTTCTTATTAGGGGTCCAAGCCAACAGGTTGGATCCCTATTGTTTTTGTAAGGATTATTATTATTATTCCGACGTGCTAATCCTAAAAGTGTGCCCACAGCCCAAACCGTAAATGGTGCCGACACGCCAATTGCATGACTAGATCCAGGTCCCTGAGTTCTAAGCAGACGACAAAATCCAGACACGCCGAACACTAGGTGGCGCTATACCAAGGGAAAACGCGTTTGGGGCTATAACTCCCACACCGAACCTCCCACAGTCAAAAACTTGTACCCACATATTCACTGGAGTCTGCTGCATCTTTTGGCATAGGCCACGCCCATTTGCGTCTATAATTTTTTTTTCGCAAAATCGCGAAAACCGCAAAACTGTTTTTTCGCTACTCCTCCCACATTTCCCGACCAATTGACACAAAACTTTGCACACGACATCTTCAGACGCACACGCAAAGAATGCACGAAACACTTTTTTGATGCGACCTTTGACGACGAAACGGTAGCGTTTTGAATATTGGTTTATGAGCTAAATTAGACGTGGAAAATCAAAAATCCAAAGAAATCCAAAATTAGACATCGGATCGAGTCCAAATTTTTTACACATGTCGATGCTCCCCTTAGTGGCGTTCAATAAAAAATTCGGAAATTTTCGCCATAAGGGTGCGCAATAAACGAGGAAATTGTATATCTTCTAATTTGCCAGAGGAATGTTCTTCAAACTCAAGGGAAACCATCAAGGGGTAAACCCGAGTCTACATAGAAAATATGGCCAAGAATTATTAATGTGGGCGGGAGTTATTTGGAAAAGGAAAATTGTCTTTGGAAAATTTCGCCACAGGGCGGCGCCAAAAAACGACGACATTGTCTATCTCCTATTTGGCCAATGGAATGTTCTGAAAACGCGTTTTAGGCTTTAACTCCCACACCGAAGCTCCCACAGTCAAAACCTTTATATCCACATGTTGTTCACGGTAGCGTTTTCAATACTTGCTTCACGTTGTGCCGGCGAAACGCACATTTCTTGTCGCGTTGTGCCGGCGAAATGCACACTTCTTGGACCCCTGCATAACTGCTTGCAGTTCTAGTTATTATTATTATTCCCAACTAGAAGTGGTACCACAGCCCAGACCGTAAATGGTGCCGACACGCCAATTGCATGAATAGATCCAGGTCCCTGAAGACTATGCAGACGACAAAATCCAGGCATGCCGGCCACTAGGTGGCGCTATACCAAGGAATACGCGTTTGGGGCTATAACTCCCACACCGAACCTCCCACAGTCAAAAACTTGTACCCACATATACACTGGAGTCTGCTGCATCTTTTGGCATAGGCCACGCCCATTTGCGTCCATAATTTTTTTTCGCAAAATCGCGAAAACCGCAAAACTGTTTTTTCTTTACTCCTCCCACATTTCTCGCCCGATCAACACCAAACTTTGCACACGACATCTTCAGACACACACGAAAAGGAACCGTATACACTTTTTTGATCCGACCGTCGACGACGAAACGGTAGCGTTTTGAATATTGGTCTATTAGCTAAATTAGACGTGGAAAATCCAAAATCCCAAAAAATCCAAAATTACACATCGGATCGACTCCAAGTTTTACACACATGTTGGTGCTAACCTTAATGTCGTACGATAAAAATTTCGGAAAATTTCGCCATTAGGGGGCGCAATAAACGAGGAAATTGTATATCTTCTAATTGGCCAAAGGAATGTTCTTCAAACTCAAGGGAAACCATCAAGGGGCAAACCCGAGTCTATATAGAAAATATGGCCAAGAATTATTTTTATGGGCGGGAGTTATTTGGCAAAGGAAAATTGTCTTTGGAAAATTTCGCCACAGGGCGGCGCCAAAAAACGACGACATTGTCTATCTCCTATTTGGCCAATGTTCTGAAAACGCGTTTTAGGCTATAACTCCCACACCGAAGCTCCCACAGTCAAAACCTTTATATCCACATGTTGTTCACGGTAGCGTTTTGAATACTTGCTTCGCGTTGTGCCGGCGAAATGCACATTGCTTGTCGCGTTGTGCCGGCGAAATGCACACTTCTTGGACCCCTGCATAACTGCTTGCAGTTCTAGTTTTAATTGTTTTACAGGATCTACTTTGATTTAATTTCACACTACATCCCTCCTTGCGCATTGCTTTCAGCCATGCGCATTGAATGACAACCAAACCTAACGACGCCGTAGTGCAACCAAGTTGCTATAACCAAAAAGATGTAAAAGGGAAATAACAATGTTAAAATTTGCATGTTCAATATCACTTCTGTGTTAGCCGTATCTCATAATAACAGTTACCTTCATCATACTACCCGATTGTCCTAGACTAACTTATGTATATTGGATGACCTAATCTTCATTTATTCTACCTATTGCTCGCATTTGATGTTGTCCACACTTTGATTCACTCCTATGTACATCGCATACCACATCAAACGTGCATACGTCTTAGCAAAGTGAAGTAAAGTAAGACCCAGTTTTATCTTTACTTATTTTATAGCTATACATGTCCCGGACACATTCATTACTATTTCCAAAACAGTTTTTTTAGCTACGCAGGTCCCAGACCTTACTATACCATTACATGAACAGTATTTATTATTATAATTATCTAGTTTTTTGTTGGTCAACATCAAATCGATACATTAATTCAACCTTCTGACTTACTGACTTACTTGATTCTCCCCGTGTGAGCCCGTGATTGACAACTCTCCCGGGGCCTCCCCATGATCCCCACCGCCACCACTCCCCGTGTGAGCCCGTGACTGTTAACTCTCCCGGAGCCTCCCATTGAGCTCCACCGTTACCACCTCAGAACACTGCAGGAACGATTAGTCGATTAACGCGTGGCTCAGAGGCTCCCAAGGAGTGCCACAATCCTACGTCTTGACACCTGGTGCAGTCGACGTGTGGCTCGGGGGCTCCCAGGAAGTGCCACAATCCTACGTCTGACACCTGGTGAATCTTGAGCTAGGTCAATCAAAACCGTCTAAACTGGGTAGAATAAAGAGTCATCCAAACTTACAGCAATTATGCACATCTTGGTATTAAATATATGGTGATATTCTATAAACAAAACAAAAACTGAACCTAAAAGAAAAATTCAGAAGTTATCGGTTGAAACAAATGTTATTGTAATTGAACTACAGCAGTTGAGCTAACTCCCGCCTTGTGCACCGGTTAAAACCATGAATGCCGGGCATCCATCACTGCTTGGGTTGCAAAGGCCTGAAGAGGAAGAACAAATTTAGTACAAATGTGAACATTTACAGATCGTTTAAACTATTAATGTTGGTGAATCAAAAAACATTGATTACAACCTACACAAATATTTGCGTGTTTTGCAACTATATATCAACTAGGGACTGGCTCCCTGTATTTCAGCACCCAGACACACAGACCCTCAAATATACAAACACATATACTAAATTTACATTCTGGTTCCAACAAATGACTAGGTGTTAGGGGTGGGAGGGGGCAAGGGGGAGAAAGAACAATAAGAAAAGAACTTCTTCAATTTAACTAACAATAGAAAGGCGAGTGGCCTTCTTTAAGCAATATGAATAAGGAAGGGTAGGGAGAAGAGAGTGTTTGAAGGTGGGGTGCAGAGGGGGGGGAGTGGGGTGTTGGACGGGATCTTAAGAGGTAGATGAAAAGGTTTCAAGGGGAGAGAGGTGTTGGAGGGATGGGGTGGGGGGGTACTCGTGTGTAGGGGGCCTGGAGGGGGGGCGGTGGGGACTTCACAAGTGTAGGGGGTCAGGGGGTCTTTTACCTTAATAATTCATCGTCTTTAATAACAAAATACCAACAGACTTGAATGTAAAATGTAAGCATGCAGACCAGGGTGGCATTTAGCGGATCGGTAGATAAGATAGCATACACTCCGAACGTCCGCTATGGTGCTACTGCTTGGGAACACAGACTGTGCTGGCCTCAGCGGAGAAGTGAAAGATAACTCTCATTAATATACTATTTTGGCCCGATCTATACAAGACCGATAGTGGAGGGCTTCACCTCTCAAACAGTACCAAGAATGATCGTTAACGACGAGTACTCAAAACAACTCAAGTGTAAAGAAGGGGGGAGGGAGGGCCTTCAGTGTTCCTTGCAACCGTTGATCTACACGTGTTGTTATGCTTTTTAAGTCGAGGTCTAGGCCTCTGGAGCAGCACGACTGGACGGTGGCTAAAACAAACTTACACCTAAATGTTCTTATAACCAATCCTATTTCAGATTTAATCTTTAAGACAAAGAGTTCTTCTTACCTCAGACGTGTGTGGCCTGTTGAAGTTGTTTTAGCGTCGCGCCCGCCGGAATTCTCGGTACTTTATTCCAAACGTCGTGGGTCACCAAATTTTTGCGTATTCTTGAAGGAAGTAGTCCAATCCCGGGTTGCTTTTAACTGACTTCTTTCATTATAAAGTACGCATGTTTCGATATGGTAAACTATGAAGCTTAAGGGAGGGAATTGTATCTAACGCGTGGAGAGGAAAATACCGTGATCTACTTCAAGCCCCCGGGCTTAGGCCCGGTGGCTCTCCGCCGTCTCCCTATTGATCTCTGGGCTCTGCACTTCAAATCACCCGCTAGTGGACGTCAAGTGGGCGTGGCCTAGTGGGCGTGGCCGGGGTGACGTAATGGCTTCGGCTTCTTCATCTATCTAAAGGTGCTGTCTTCTCTGAGGGTAATGCAGCTTCTTAAAATACTTAACACTTCCCTCTTCGAACCGCTCCGCTGGAGTCCGGTAAGGTTTCAACCACTCTCCCCATGAGCCAGGAGTTTCGAGGCGAAGAACTGTCCACTAACAACACAACATCTCCAGTAGAAAAGTTTCTTCGTGGTCTCGACTACTTCTGCCGCTCCTGGAGTAGTGGGAGGTACTCACAGGTCCATATGGTCCAGAACAAGTCTGCTATATATTGGACTTGCTTCCAGCGCTTTCTTGTGCATGCGACGTTTTTGCTGAAAATGCCTGGAGGGATGGTGGGTTGCGACTTCAACAGTAATAAATTATTGGGGGTCAGAGGCTCGAGGTCATTCACGTCGTCCGAGATACTTGTGAGAGGCCTGCCGTTGATGATGCTCTCAACCTCGCACAGAACTGTCTGAAGACAATCATTATTCACAGCTTGTTCTTTCTTTCAACAAAGAATTGAGGATTCTTCGCACTGTTCGAATCTGTCTTTCCCAAACCCCACTCTGGTCGGAAGCTGCCGGGCTGTTGAATATCCACTGTATTCCCTTTGGTTGCAAGACTCTTTCGATTTTGTCATGATCAAGGAATTGAATTGCTTCTCTCATCTCCCTTTCAGCGCCAACGAAGTTTGTGCCGTTGTCAGAGCGCATGATAGTAACTTGACCTCTTCTACACACAAAACGCCGAATCGCGTTTATGCAGGAATCTGTATCCAGGCTATCTGCAACTTCGATGTGCACAGCTCTAAGGGTAAGGCAAGTGAACAGTACGCCATATCTCTTGACTGTATTCCGGCCCCGCTTAACATCGAACGGCCCCAAAAAATCCACACCGGTGTTCGTAAAGGGAGGTTTGTCTGGCAAGATGCGGTCTTCAGGTAGGTTTGTCATCTTTTGCTCTCTGACTCTTCCGCTGATCCTGCGACACACTGCACACTTGTTGATTATTTTTCGGATAGCAGAATTGGCTTGCGGGATCCAATACTTGCTTGAGAGTGTGAGACTCCTGGCAGTACAAACACGGCTTCTCAAATGCGATCCTGGTCTTGCCTGGATTAGCTGGCATCACATTTGTTCCTTGAGTCCTTTTATCTTCTGTGGAAACGTTGGTAGCGAAGCTGCTTCCACAGACTTCTCTCCTAAAAGGATGTCTTTCCTTTTGTCCAACCTTCCCAACCGTGGTTGGTTGGCTGTCTGGTAGATTACCGAAGAGGGGATCCATCATTATTTTAGCTTGGCGGTCTATGTATTTCACCAAATCAACAAACTTTGCTCTTCTGCCTCCTCGCTCTTTGACGTTGTAAGCTTCAACACACCAACGTTCTTTCATTTTGAAGGGTAGTTTGGATACCACTGTCCGTAAGTTGTTAGGGTTGTCCATCTCTTCTAGATAGTCTATGTCTTCCATAATGTTGCGACACCCAACCAAGAACATAGCATAAACATTTAATGCTTTTCCGTCATCCGACTTGATCTGTGGCCATTTTAGTGCTTTATCAATGTAAGCGCTGGCGATCTGTAGCTCGTCCCCATAGTGCTCTTAAAGCAGTTTCTTCGCTTTAGAGTAGCCTTTGCTAGCTGACATGTGGGCGCAGCTGCGAACTAGCTCCTGGGGTAGGGTGACCAGACGTCCCCGATTTCCGGGGACAGTCCCCGTTTTCGGTGATCTGTCCCCGGTCAAAGCTGTCCCCGGAAATGTCCCAGATTTTGACAGTGAATGGGGGAAAAATTTGCGCAGACTCAAACACCATTTATTACGGTAGTCATTTAACGCATCACCAGAGATGACGTTGTATGACGTACAGACGTTATCAGGACGTACGACCACGCAGCAGCGTGAACAACAACAATCTAGAGGCGGCAAAAAGGAAAAAGAGAAGATCAGCGGTCTCATAAGTATGTTGTGTATGAACTTATTTATTTTGTGTGAATTGGCAGTAGACTTGGCTGTGTGTGTGTGTGTGTGTGTGTGTGTGTATGTGAGAAGTGATGTAACGTTAAAGTAAGTATGATTGTTTATCTGAACTGAAGACCTAACGTAACGTTATAAAAGTCAGTGAACGTTAATATCATGACAATGTTTTAATATCTGTCATTAGTGAAACTGTAATGTTAATGTTAGCATGAGATTACCAGGTGATGGCATTGTATGTGGCTGTTTTGGAAGAGGGGGAGGTGGAAGACTGCTTTGGTAGCATATGATTTTCCTGTAGGCATAGGGACCTGAGACTGTTAAAATAATAATAATGATGACATTATTAATTAATAATTAATTAATTAATAATAAGTCAATGGTTGATAGTTGTGTGTTAGGCTGCTGTTTTTTGTGTCGGGCTGTGTGGGTACTGTGGGTGACTGTATTAGTTATAAATGCAGACCATTTGATTAGCTGATGCCCTGAGTCACTGTTTTATGTCACTGTTTTTAGTAATGTTTTTATAATAAATAAATAAATAAATAAGTAAACAACAGAGTGAAGGAGAGAAGAGGAAAAGAGCAGAGAATAGTGTGGAAAGGCGTAAATAAAGAAGTAAACAACAGAGGGAAGCTTAGGAGAGAAGAAAGAAGGGTGAAGAAAAGAAAAGCATTGAAGGAGAAGAGAACAGACGAGAGTCTTGCATCTTTGTATATGTTTTGACTTGGTAATTATTATTAATTACATCTTGATGATATTTACTAGCTACTGGTCTGGCAGCTGTCTTATGCACATGACACTTAACTTTGTAAGAGAGATTTCTTTTTCATGTATTATTCTATCTTTGTGTTTTTGACACTGCTGTGCACTACTGATACATGATATTTGTGGGTGCTGATATTTTGATTTTTTAACCTTTTGCAGGGGCGCCACCAGGGATGTTGGGCCCCATGAAAATATATCAAACTGGGTCCCACCATCACACACAGGCAACGCCAATCGTGTGCAGTTTCTGTAACCACACCTCTACCTGGGAAGGCTTTAATTATCTTATAGTCCGATACTAACTTTACAATATCTACTGACACTGAGCTGTGATAATATAACACTGTGAAGACATGCAGGAGACATTCTGCGTACTGATTAAGTGTTTGTTTAATTCTAAATTTTATTTTCTATTAAAATCCATTAATGATGTTTCTATATTAACATAACTAATGTTCTAATATTTTTTCTGGGCCCCTGTCAGTCACGGGCCCTCAGAATTGTCCTAAATTTTCTCCCCCTAATGGCGCCTCTGACCCTTTGTGTAATAAAAGCTGGTTAAAATACATGAAAAGTACTTGTCCCCATTTTTTATTTCATAATGATAATATGTAATGATTTTTCACCGCCGCATTGAAAATGTCCCCGATTTTCATTTCAGAAATCTGGCGGTTCACCAGCTGTAAATTGTTCCAAAAAATACAATTTGTCCTTATCGTTGTCTGTATTTTGTTCAATTGAGTGCTCGAATGTTCTGATGAAATATTTGTACTGCAGTGCGTCACCATTGAAGACAGGGATGTTTTTCGTTGGTAGCTGGGATTCTCTTTGTTGTTTTACCAGTAGCTCAGTGATAGCGTTCTGATTTTGCAGGACTTTTAGCATCTTGTCATCTCTGTTGGCTTGAGCGTTACCGTGATGTTGTTGAGAGACCTTAGGTACTTGGGATTGCAGCATTTGTGGTTGAGCATGAAAACCTGGATTTACTGGCTGAGGAAGCGAAACACCGGATTCTTTTTGCTCCACGTTCCCTCCTTGTAGTATCGATACTAGCGCGTGGCTACTGTAACCACGGCTACCGGAACCATCTTCGGATCTTTCATATTCTTTAAACACTTTTAATTTTGCACTGCTTTCTGCTAATGGGTTTTCCAACTCAAGTTCTTCTTTTGCCCCTTTAAGTTTCGCTATTTCAAATCCAAGCTGCTGGTTTTTCTTCTGAGCTGCTGCATGTTCAAGCAAAGCTGCATGTTCAGCCTCTTGTTTAACAAGTGTCGACGATGCTCGTGATGTGGTCGTTTTGCGACTTACGTGAGATCCGTTCTGATGGTCGTGTCCAGCATGACTGGCACCATGCTGCGAAATACTGTCACTTGATTTAACAGCATCTTGCGGGTCAACTTCCGCATCGAGCCTTCGTGCACAGCTGCGATCCAAGTTTTAGTGGCTTTCATAAATTCTTTGATTGAAGCCATTTTGGATTCAAACCATTGTTCCTGATCCAATGTCTTTTCATCTTCAGGCAAAAGGCTTGCAACTTCTTTGTTGAGGCAATAAAACTAATTTAAAGAAAGTGGGAAATCATTTTCCATGACATCTTTAACCTCATGTATATTTTGAGTATCGCTCATCATTTTCTCCACTTCATTTATTTTACTTGTGATTATGTGGCATTGTATCGTATTATGTTAAAACTAGAGCTGTCAAGCGATTAAAATATTTAATCGTGATTAATCGCATTAATGTCATAGTTAACACTAATTAATCGCGATTAATCACAAATTCTTTTTCTATGCTAAATATCCCTTGATTTTTTTGTCCCATAATTCTTCTCATTTTAATTCTCTTATCAACATGGTGAAGTGCATCGGCTTGCCTTGTGCAAATGATTTTTTATTGATAACAACATTGGCATATACACTGATCAAAACAGGACGATACAAAAAAAGAGCCTATAGTGCAATTAAACGACTGCTCTGAACAAATGTCATTTGAACATAGCAGTCAGGCTACTGCTTCTTTGTTTTGAGCCAAAAAAAAAAAAAAATTTTTTTTTTTTTTTTTTATAAAATAATTGCGTTAATCGCGCGATAAAAAAATTAACGCCGTTAAATTTGGTTTGCGTTAACGCCGTTAATAACGCGTTTAACTGACAGCTCTAGTTAAAACTCTAGCCAGGGCCAGCAGCATGGTTCCCATTCACCAGTCTGTTTAACCTTTAGTAACGATAAACCCGGTTTTCTTATATTTAATCCTTGTTTGTCGACTTCATGTTACTTCCCTCGAGCCGGGTCGTAACAGTAGCTTCAATCAATGTCAATCTCCAAACTGAATTACGTTACCGCCGTTACCGTTATAACTATACAGTAACGTCATTACGTAAAAATCACAAAACATAAAGAATAACATATTTACCATTTTTACCTCACTAAATTATGCATTTTAACAGTTTTACACATTATGAATTAACATAAAATTACTATGAGCATTTTTAATCATTTTAAACTAAATATTTATTATAAATCAATTATTGGCATATTGGCTCTCACAGGTAGTTTCTGCCCCACTCCACAACCACCTCATAACAAACAGTCTTTATGAGATGTTCCAGTCTGGTTTCCGCTCTGGCCATAGTACGGAAAATACCCTGGTCAGGTTCACCAATGACCTGCTGATGACTGCTGATGCTGGCTCTCCATCCCTTCTCATCCTTCTCGACCCCACCGCAGCATTTGACACCGTCGACCACCACATCCTTCTACACCGCCTTCACTACTCCATCGGTCTCTCTGACACTACCCTGGCATGGTTCACATCATATCTCTCGGACAGAACAGAGTATGTATCACTGGGTGATGCTAAATCGTACACGATTCTGTCACTTGTGGTGTCCCTCAAGGATCAGTCCTTGGCCCTACCCTCTTCATGCTATGCATGCTCCCCCTTGGTCGTGTCATCAGCCGGCATGGAATATCTTTCCACTGCTACGCTGATGACACCCAACCCTACATAAAAAACAAACCCAAACCCCACTGCAGCCCTATCCACACTTTCCACCTACCCGGAGGAGATAAAGGTGTAGATGGCAGCTAACTTCCTGCAGCTAAATGGCTCAAAAACAGAAGCCATTATTGTTAGCACTCCACACCAGTCATCCACTATCACCAACATCAGCTTCTCCGGCAATGACATCCACCTCTCATCCTTAGTCACTAACCTCGGTGTCAGAAGTGACCCTCACCTGACCTTTGAGGCCCACATTCAACATCTTTGCAAAACCTCCTTCTTCCACCTCAGGAACATTGCAAAACTCTGCCCCATACTCACTCTCCCCGATTCCGAAAAACTTGTCCACGCCATTGTCTCCTCCAGGCTGGAATACTGTAATGCACTCCTCATCAGAATCCCCAGCAAGAACATCCAGCTGCTGCAGTACATCCAGAATTGTGCTGTCAGGATCCTGATGGGGGTGCGGAAGTACCACCACATCACACCCATCCTCAAATCCATCCACTGGCTTCCTGTCCAGTACAGGATCGAATACAAGATCTCCCTTCCGTCCCAGCAGTGTCTCCATGGCACTGACCCCCTATACCTCAAATAACTCATCACTCCCCATTCCTCCTCACCCCATCTCCACTCTGGACAGGCCAACCTCCTCCAGCTTCCTAGAACAAGGCTCCGAACTATGGGCAATCGCGCCTTTGGCTCAGCTGCACCAAGTGAAATGCTCTCCCTGACCCCACAGACTGGATTATTTTTTAAAAAGGACTAAAAACCCATCTTTTTAGAAAAGCCATGATTATTTTTTTCTCTGTTATTTTTCCTCTTTTTAATCTAGTTAGTCTTTTATGTTGTATTTATTTTAATGTGCATTGTAGCTCTTTGAGGTGATTAAGTTGATGTAAAGTGCATTATAAATAAAGATATTATTATTATTATATTAATTAATACATTTATTTGCTTATTATTCCACAGACCCATACAATGGATAGGGCGTTTAGTACGGTCAATCACAGTTGCTTCTTTCCCTATAAAAAGCTACAGTCAGTGTTATATAATGTTGATTTACCTTTGAGCATTTCCTATTGTAGGCTACTGGTTAAAATGCTGTTTAGAATTAACGTAAGTGTCAAGAAAAGAAAGACCCATCGGTGGGGGGAGATCTTATGTTTTATTTATAATGCACACCGTATGTTGCAGAAAATGTGCAACAGCGCCTTCTTGGGTCACTTTTCGGTGGGTCGCAGAATTCGGTGTAACACCCCGGCACTGACTGATATGACAATATTAACCGTTGTACTGACTACTTGTATGCAAGGAACCATGTGATTTTTATGTATAGTTTCGAAGAAAATGTCCATTGAAAACCCTCACGTGCATTCTTGGTCCTTTAAAAACCCTTGTTTGTTTTGGACGTTTTCACGCCGATCTGGTAGCGATCGCAGCGATCCACACAAACACACAAACGTAGGTAAAGGCTTTTATTTTGAAAACGTTGCGAGATACCACACGAAGGCTGTTTAGAGTAGAAGCGCACGAAGATTTGACGGCTGGCTTGACACGGATGAACGAATGGCGGCTGGCTTGACCGCAGTCTTCTCAATGCCGTGGAACGCTCCGTTCACTTGCATGGGCTCTTCACAATTTCCGGTGGTGAATTATATTTGATAATTGTGACTTATATTTGATAATTCACCGTTGGTAAGTATAATTGGCCGCTGTCAATTATACTTTTCTCTTTATTCTTTTAAAACATTGAATTGGTGTAAGTGTGCAGTTCTGACTAATTTGCCTATACTATGTACATCCTCAAATTACTTACTGGGAACCAACATGCTTTTAAAAACACTTATATGAATTGTTATTTCAGCAGAGCCCGCCTGAGGACAATGGCCAGCTTGGCAATCAGAAGGTACTTATTTTTAACATGTTATTCCCTGTTCCTTGTGTGTTTTCCTGCCATTTATTAGATCTTGGAAATTAGTTAAAGTAATGTTAATATCATGTACAATTCAGTTTTCCCATTATACACAGCCATGAACTACAGCTGATTGATTCCTAGCCTTTTTTATGAATCCCTTGTTAATTCCAATGTAAACTATTGGTTACACTCCTTTTTGATTGAACTACTGTTGTGTTTTTAGGCACCCTGTGATGTTGCACCTGCCAGAGCTGCTACATCAAGTCATGTGACTTATGAGAACCCTGGGTGTCTTCAAGGATCGTTTGACCAGAGCAGCCACATATTACATGCTACAAATAGCATAGCGGCGATTATGACCCACACCACCCATAGCGTTCTCAAATGAAAAAAAAAAAACATTCATCATATTCTAAAAAGGTAATGGCTTGTAAACATCTATGCTAGAAAATAAGGAAATCAGTTCAGCCAACACCACTGGGTATATTTTCATTTCCGAGTTACCCAGACACTGCAAATTAAACAATAAATTATTTAGTTTGGAATATTTTGATACACTCACTAGAGGTCTTGATCGAAAGGATGATTATGACGCTACTTTGCAAAACATAGCCATGCCTTTAGAAAAGGCTATTCAGAAGACACTGCTGCAGACAGACACATTGCTCAACATGAAAGAAAGTGTCTGTGCCGTTTTCGAGGTCGAAACTGCTTTTGCAGTGTTTGATCCTCATTCTCGTAATACTTAGGGTTCGGTTGCACCGGACGGAACCAGCATAGTAGCGCACTATGCTACCGTGTATGAGTTATATGACCATATTCAGAACCTTGTCATTTCCTTATATCAAAATCATCCACATGCCCCAAACAAAGTGTTTGAAGTCACTGGTGTGAAAGCTGTTGAGGTAAACTCACCATTTACTGCTTTAACTGCACAGCCTGAAGCCAGCACTTCGGCACATGACGGTACTTTGGACACTGACAGTGACTCTGATCTCTGTGTCCTTTCGCTAACAGATAGAAATTCCCTTGCAGTAAACGCGTCTTTTTCCCTTGAAACTGTGCAGCCTGTAGCAAACACTTCTACATGTGACACAACTGTGAACATTGACAGTGATCCTCCAATTCACACAGAGGGTGCATCAGATGTCTGTTTAATTTCTGTAACAGATAGCCCCAATATAATATTTACTGGATTGACATTAAGGGAAAAAAACAGGATCTGCAACAAACTGAATATCGTACCAAGTTTAGATCAAAATATTGTTGCACAAACCTTCGATATGGCACAGCCTGAGCCATGCAAAACAACATCAGAGCTGCCAACTCTCACGGTTTCACCGTGTGACACACTCTTTTGCCTGTTTACACACGCACACACGCCACACATCCAATTTCTCACGGCAAAAAAAAAAAAAAAGAATTTTGAGACGCGTTCGTTCATTTCCAAACTACCCGACGGTAGATGGCGCTGTTTAGCTCCACTGAACCTGCATCCGAAGTTAGCGACAGAAGAATAGTGAGACGGCGGGAAAAACTACCTCGAGAAGTCAGATGGGAATGTAAACTCTCATCTGAGACGTTACTTACAAGGTATGTTACAATGAAATGCATTTCAATTGAGAACTCACTCTCTTAAACTTTAAATCTTGAAATTATTTGTTTGTGTTTGTGCGTGTCTGTGGACTTGATTTAGTGTGGTGACCTTAACATAAATAATAGGCTACAAGAAATGTGTGCAATAGAAGTAGGCATGTTCTTATAACTGAGAGTAGAGTTATTAAACCAACATGATCGCCATTTTAATTCTTTAAGGTTTCAAAGATGTCCCGTAAGAGACCTTTGACAGGACAAAAGCGAAACCTTTTATTTTATTTAAAGAAGCAGCCAAGTGAAAAAAGACAGAGAAACACATTGACAGAACAGCCAGAACCACTGACAGGACAACAGACAGAGGAGCAACACACGGGACAGAGGGAGCAGGAGACAGGTCAGCGAGAGCTACAGCCAGGACAGACTGACAAACATGCAGAGGAGCAACAGACCGGACAAATAGAAGCACATGCAGAGGAGCCACAGACAGGACAAATAGAAGCACATGCAGAGGAGCCACAGACAGGACAAATAGAAGCACATGCAGAGGAGCCACAGACAGGACAAATAGAAGCACATGCAGAGGAGCCACAGACAGGACAAATAGAAGCACATGCAGAGGGGCCACAGACAGGACAAATAGAAGCACATGCAGAGGAGCCACAGACAGGACAAATAGAAGCACATGCAGAGGAGCCACAGACAGGACAAATAGAAGCACATGCAGAGGGGCCACAGACAGGACAAATAGCACGACCAACAGAGCAGATGGAAGAAGACACAGAGGGACAGACAGAAGGGTCTCCCCCAATCCAACACCAGGGCCAGAAGAGTCGTGCTCTGGCTGGAGCAGCAACATATAGATCCATTTTCAAAAATGAGTGGACCTCTTCATGGCCATTTATTACGAGAGGGACCCTCATCACACACTACTGGTGTGCAGTGTGCCGAATTGAAAACTCCTGTTGCCACCAGGGTGTGACAGATGTAGTGCGCCACCTAAAAACCAAAGGCCACCAAGAAAAGCAACGGGCTCTCCAGTCCTCAGCCACCATATCACAATATGCAATGCCCATTCCCTCTGTTGGGGGCATGTCTGCACAAGATGCTAAGGTATGATATGTGTAATGGTCCTGTCAAGGTTCAGTCAAGAGTTGTGTGTTATAGTTGATCACGGTAAAGTCATGGTTGATAGTTCTGACTAATTTGTGTTTTGTAGTGTAGTACAGTAGAATTTTCTTAATTTGAGATCTTAGTTGCTGAATGTGTTTTTTACCTGTGGCCAATTATTGCAGGTGATTTGAAATAAATGATGGTCTTTTGGGCTAATCATTTTTAATTTCTTACAGACAAGAAGAGCTGAGGTCAAAATGACAGCTGGGTTAGTAGTTCACAACATCCCCCTAGCCTTTGCGGACCACCTAGGGCCTCTCCTAAAAGAATGTTTCGGAGATTCGAAGACAGCACAGGAGTACAGGTGTGCTAGGACAAAGTCATCCTGCATTACCAATGAAGCAATAGCGCCATATCTCACACAGGAGCTTGTGAAGGAGATGAAAAAAGCCCCCTATACCCTTGTTACAGATGGGTCAAATGACACTGGTATTTCCCAAACTATTTGAGATTTTTCTCCTTTGAAAAACATTTGCTTTGTGTATTTTTAAATCTCAACAACATGAACATCTGTATGATTCTAACTTATCATTATAGGAGTGGCAAAGATGAACCCGCTTACTGTCCGGGTCTTCATGGGCAGAAAAGTTGTCCACCAGTTCTTGAATATGTGCACAACAACTGGGACGAGATGTGGGACAGCAAGTGAGATCTTCACCAAAATGAACACCGCCTTAGAGGAGCATGACATCCCTTGGGAGAACTGCATTGGTCTCTCAGTCGATAATGCAGCTGTGAACGTTGGATCACGTAATTCCATTGCCTCTAGGGTCCTCCAAAAGCATCCCAACACCTATATTCATGGTTGTCCTTGTCATGTGGCACATAACACCGCCAAAGCTGCAGGAGTGGGATTTTTTAAAGTGAGTTAAGGTCTTTACATGTAACTTTTTATTTTAATCCTAATTACATGCATTGACTGATTATGATTTGATTAATTGCAGGTGTCACATTTTGATTTGGAGGACATGATAGTGGACATCGGTTACTTGTTCAAGGGTAGCACAAATCGGAAAGGATACCTGAGAGGTATGCATGTTTGATACTATTAAATGTAATATTGAAATGCTGTGCTGTAGAAAATAAATGATATGGAATTAAATGTCTGGAACAGAGTTTTGTGAGCTCCATGAAGCGGAGTACATGGAGGTCCTCCTCCATGTCTCGGTTCGTTGGCTAAGCCTTGAACGCTGTGTGACCAGGATCCTGAGGCTTTATGAACCTCTGGCCAGCTACTTCAAATCTGCTGGTATGGTCATCATTTATCTATTTCATTATGCAGCAACTACATGGATTGTTATTCACATACTTGTATTATTGATAACCTCTTGTTTTGTGTTATTTATTGATTGATTCAAGATGAAAACCAGGCCAGGTTCAAGAGGCTTGTGCAGACGTTCACTGACCCCATGACAGAAGTGTACCTGCTGTTCTTTCAATCCACCGTTCCAACTTTCACTACTTTCAACTTGCTTCTTCAAAGAGAGCGGTCATCAATATTTATGTTGTATGATGAGGTGGGATTGGATTATGCAGTTTTTCTATTCTGTGTCTTGCTGATATCTGCAGGGATCTTCTAAAACATGTTTCACCTACTATTTTGTAAATGTCTGTTATAGATGGAGAAATTTGTACGCAAGCTTTGTTCAAAGTTCATTGTTCCAGCAGCTCTGCAGGGCCTTGAGGAGCCTGGTGACATTGCCTTTGGGGAGACGGCAAACCATTTGCCAGGTTAGTGATTGACTATTATTATGATCAAACACTGTGCTATGTGATCAATAACATGTGACACGTAGCCTTGTACCTAGCATTTTGTCACTTCATGAGTAGAAACCTATTAAGGTGTGTGGTAGTCCTTCCATTAACAGTGGGCTTCTGGTTGGATTTCTTGCCCTATATGTCTAGCTGATATTGCAGCATCAGCATGTTAAACCATTTACGTTAACATGGTATGCTGTATCTCTAACAGGAACAAAGTTGAACATTGGGTTCACAACCAGGGCTAAACTCAACAGGCTACTTGACGAGGTGGACATCACACCACAGCAGGTGGATTAATTCCATGAAGCTGTGGTATGTTTCCTGACAAGTGCTGTGGCCTATGCACTAAAGAAGCTGCCACTGAAAGAGCCACTGCTCAAACATTCAAAATTTGTAGACGTACGGCAGAGGGCTGAAAGTGACATCGGAGATGTCCTGTACTTTGTTGAAAGGTTTGTTTTCTTTCCCTCTAATTATTGTCTATCATCTTAGATAAAATATCCTGCTTTTTATGATGATATATGTTCACTCCTAAACATGAGCTATTCTTATATGGCTTCTCCTCAAAGATGCGTATGAACTGCTGTTGGTTGATGACAATATACCTAACAACTTGTAACTACTTTCATAAATAGGTTTCCCCATCTCCTCCCATACCATGGTCCAGAGGAGCATGACCTTCTGGGTGAGGAGTTTCTAAGTTATCAGACCATGCCAATGATATCCCTGCAGGATGAAACTGAAATGGAAAGCTTCTGGGCTGAAATGGCAACCCGGAAACATAAGGTAAAACAATTTATTTTTTTGTGTTTCCATTTGGCAGCTGTGGCTTGGCTGTTTTGCTTGTCGCATGTATATATTGTCATGCATTTTCCAAATTTTGCATATTTTTATCTGAACTGTGTTAATGGATCAACCTACAGTATACTTACAGTTTTAATCAGTAAAATAATCAAGGTATGTTTTTCCATTGTGTTCTTGATGCATTTTCCATAGGTGACAGGAGCCAACGAATTTCAGAGGCTTGCTGCCGTTGCCAAGCTGGTCCTGGTGTTGCCCCATTTCAACGCAGACGCTGAGAGGGTGTTTTCAGTTGTGGGACTTAACAAAACAAAGACCAGAAACAGCCTAGCACTGAATGGCACCCTGTCCTCAATAATGACCATAAAGATGGCCGACCTGGAGCCCTGTTTCAAATGGGAGCCCCCCTCAGATGTCCTCAAGGCCTCCAAGAAGGCCACAGGCCAGTATAACCGTGCCCACAGATCATAGACGAGGACTAGCTTCTGATCTGCATCTGATACGGATGACTTCATTTTTTGTTATTTTTGTAATGCATTCATCTTTTATTGCTTGAAAAAGTTGTACTGTTTAAGCACTGTTTCTAATGGACCATGTGGTGGGAGGCTTTGAATGAAGAATCATTTATCTCCCTAACTAATCTTGTCGTTTTTGGCTGAACATAAATCATTAAGTGCTCTTAAGAATACAATTATTCACAACATAGGTTAGGTTTCAGTTCAGAATTTGTTTAATACCATTGTTGTGGTCAAAATATCAATCAACCTACCTAGGTCAAATCACTGGTCTATGAATAAGGCTATATTGTGACACATAGGCAGTCATTTAGGCACAACAATAGTTTTCTGGTTTAATGTCCAACTCCAGACTAGGCCCTACAAGTCCTGATGCCAAACATGAATCAGAATAAGTTCAGGTATTGCACATCTTTGGCAGACCACCCAAAAATCCACTATAATGAAGGAAATCACATCTACTTGATCCAACATTTCCTTGGGATGGACCTTCAGCTATGTCTTTGCTTCACATAATGTAACCAATATTGCCCATCTCCAGTGAGCCGCCCCTATCAATGGCTTGGGGCCTACCCACAAACCACCAAAATGCAGGGTACAACATGGGTTCAACATCCAATTAAATAAAATTCTCTCAAATCTGAGCCTGCGTTGTCAGGGGTACCCCCGACAAAATCTCACTCCAAGATTTTTTGAAAAGTTGGCAGCTCTGACTAAAGTGAGATCATCGTTGTGTTGTGTACTAAAGTGAGACCATCGTTGGGTTGTGTACTAAAGTGAGATCATCATTGTGTTGTATTGTGTACTAAAGTGAGATCATCGTAAGGGTTGTGTACTAAAGTGAGACCATCGTTGGGTTGTGTACTAAAGTGAGACCATCGTTGGGTTGTGTACTAAAGTGAGACCATCGTTGGGTTGTGTACTAAAGTGAGACCATCGTTGGGTTGTGTACTAAAGTGAGATCATCATTGTGTTGTGTACTAAAGTGAGACCATCGTTGGGTTGTGTACTAAAGTGAGATCATCGTTGTGTTGTGTACTAAAGTGAGACCATCGTTGGGTTGTGTACTAAAGTGAGATCATCGTTGTGTTGTGTACTAAAGTGAGATCATCGTTGTGTTGTGTACTAAAGTGAGATCATCGTTGTGTTGTGTACTAAAGTGAGATCATCATTGTGTTGTGTTGTGAACTAAAGTGAGATCATCGTTGTGTTGTGTACTAAAGTGAGATCATCATTGTGTTGTGTTGTGTTCCCCTAGGTGGAGCAGGGTGAAGAGTCAACACCGTCACCAGCGTCATAACACCTAAACTGCCAATACATAAAATGGCGTACAGTGAAGTAAGACCTGTAATGGTGTCGGGAGATTCTAGAGATAGGAGAGCCTCACCGCCCACGGTGTCCATGGTTACGCACATGGACACCGGCATGGACACACACGCACTTAAATCGTGTGTGTGTGTGTGTGTGTGTGTGTGTGTGTGTGTGTGTGTGTGTGTGTGTGTGTGTGTGTGTGTGTGTGTGTGTGTGTGTGTGTGTGTGTGTGTGTGTGTGTGTGTGTGTGTGTGTGAGCACTCTGTACCCTGAATACTCTGTCCACTCTGAGTATTCTGCACTCTGACAGAGAGCTCAGAGCTCTCTGTCCATGCTTCAATAAGCTGATTATAATTTATCACTGAGTGAGGTCATGGATCAGCCGCCTTTTCGAGGTTAGTCTGGGTGGAGTTTGAACTGGGAGGGGAACTGGTCCAACAGGAAGAAGACTAAGATACTGTAGTCCACTATTATCTGTGGTAGATCATAAATGTGAATAACTGAATCCTATCAGTAGGTTGAATATTTTTAAGATTCCTGCTCTACAGGATGCTACGTGTTAGACTGTGGGCATTGGGGATCGAACTTCTTGTGCCTTCTTGCGTCCTTGGGTGACTTTAAAGGTACTTGGGACAGAATGAACTGTTGTTATATTTGTAGTCCGGTATTATGGTAACATTATTTTAACGGGAATCTTGGTTAGTGAAGACGTTTAAAAGTCTACTCTTACCGGGGCTTGTACTCTGAGGGTCTGCATCACAGATCTGGTTGTGATGTCACACCACATGAGGAAGTCCATGTATGGTCCTGCCTTCAGAGCGGTTTAACCAGCACAGGGAGCAGTTGGTATGATATCCGCACGGTGAACTTGATCTAATCAGACACATTTTGTAGCCTTTTGAAACCTTCTGTGTTGAAGTTACGTTATTAAATGTATATCAGGAAACTCTGGGAATGAGAGGGTCTTTGAATCTGCGTCTAGGAAAGACCACCCTGCCTCTGGTCCAAAGTTAACAGAGACAACAGCCCCCTGTGAGCGGAATACACAGCTCATATAAAAGCAGAGTCTGGGAGGAGTATGAACTGGGAGGGGAACTGGTCAAACTGGTTGGACATCATTTCCTTGATATGAGTCGGACGGTTTGGTGTGGCTCACTTCATCACAGCAGGAAGACGACTCAGGTACTGTAGTCCACTCTGATCCATGATAGATCATAAATATGAATATCTTTGAGTCTTGTCAATAGGTTGATGTCAGTTTCCTGTAAAACCACAGGGTTAAAAACGTAGTCAATGTATGGATGCATTGCTATTTGTCAAAATTACGATTGAATAATTTAGAAGATTCCTGTTCTGTAGAATGCTACGTGTTAGACTGTGGGCTTTGGGGATCGAACCCAGAACCTTTCAGCCTTGAGTCAAGCGTCAGGTTGAGGTTAATAATGACTGTTTCGTCTGATTCAGCATTGGTTCTTAATCTCAAGTCCTGTGGTGGCTTTAAAGGTACTGAGGATAGAATGGACAGTGGTTATATTTGTAGTGGGGTATTATGATTACATTATTTCAACAGGAAGACGGCCATCTTGGTTAGTGAAGGTGTCTAAACGTCATCTTGTACTGGGTCTTGTTCTCTGTGGGCCTGCATCATTCTGAAGTAGTGAAGGCCTACTCTATATCTGAGAGCATCACTCGTAGGAGAGGGACATGACCTTCGAGGTGAATTAACACTGCCGCAACCGCCTCCTCACAGAAGTCACTGGTGACGACTGGTTTGTGTTCTTCAGCTCAGCCCATCCCACTGACATCCTCTCACCAGCAGGTGGTGCTGCAGTGCACCATTTCAAGGGTTTCAAAACGGACCTAGCAATATGATCCACTTTACTACCGCTGGAGTTGATTGAATCACAGACTGCAGAAGATTAGACCATTTGTGACTTTTTTTCTTTATGTGTGTGTGTTTGTATGAACCCTGAACCTTCCAGCCTGGAGTCAAGTGTCAGGATGACGTTAATAATGACTTTTTCTTCTTTTGTCTCCTTGTGTCCTTGGGTGACTTTAAAGGTACTTAGGACAGAATGAACTGTTGTTATATTTGTAGTGCAGTATTATGATAACATTATTTAGACAGGAAGACGGCCATCTTGCTTTGCGAAGGTGTTTAAACGTCTCTTACCGGGTCTTGTTCTCTGTGGGCCTGCCTCACCGATCTGGTTGTGATGTCATATCACACGAGGAAGTCCATACATGGTCCTGCCTCCAGAGCGATTTAACCAGCACAGAGAGCAGTTGGTATGATATCCGCACGGTGAACTTGATCTTATCAGACACATTTTGTAGCCTTTTGAGCCCTTCTGTGTTGAATGATGATACGTTATTAAAGAGTATATTAGAAACGTCTGGGAATGAGAAGGTCTATGAATCTGCATCTAGGAGAGACCCTGCCTCTTGTCCAAAGTTAACAGAGAAAACAGCCCCCTGTGAGCGGAATACACAGCTCATATAAAACCAGACAGTGAACCAACGCCGAGTGGCAGTAGAAACAATATGGAGTTGTGTTTGTGTCCAGGTCTCCAGTCTACTATGGATGAGGAGATAGAGGAGGGGGGTCCTACCTCTAAGACCACTCTTTCTGGGGAACATGGCCGCCGGAGCAAAGCTAAGAGGTAAGAAGAGGATCTCTCTGTCTGTGACTGTTGACCATCTCAGAGCTCAGCAGTGATGCATCATGACTCCTTCATTAGTCTGAGTAACAGCTGTGTGTGTGTGTGTGTGTGTGTTGAAGCCTAGAGCAGCAGCAGAGAGCAGAGTCCCCTGGACCCAGCTGTGTCTCCATGAAGAGTGAACGCTCTATGTACCTACCTCCTGACCTTAAAGATGGACGCCCCTCTAGAGACGAGAGGTAGGAGTTTCAAACAGATTGGAGTGGCTCAAAACTAATACAACTTTTTCTGAAAAAAAAAGTGTGTGTGTGTGTGTTGAAGCACAGAGCAGCAGCAGAGGGCAGACTCCCCTGGACCCAGCAATCGTGTGAATGAAATTAATGTTAAGACGACTTGTAGCAGACTTTACAGGTTTAATGTTTAAAGGTTCAATGGCTTTCAAACGGCACCATTTATTGAACCAGTTTGAATTTATCTTTGGAGGTGAAGTGGTTTGTTGAAACAAATGATCTGTGAAGAATAACACAAGTCTGGGTAGAAATGTAGATACTGACTGCTCTATTTTATAGCTAGCCCCTCCCTCCCGTGTTTTGAAAATGATCATGGACGCACATTTTATTGTTTAGCTTCTGATAACACCGTCAATTCAGTTGGTCTATGCAACAGGAATTTGTAGCTACCACTTCGCGTGCACGAGCGCGAAACACCACAACACCCACCCCTTGTCTGTGATTGGTTGGAACACTGTATATTTTGATTTTGAGGTGTTGGTAATACCATTTGTTTCTGTGTGCGATCTCGGAGCCTAGGCTGCCTAGAGAGATGCGGTTCTTTGACAGCCTGCGTATGGGACGGGCACAGGGGCGTTGCTAGACCTAGAGTTTTACTGGGGCACAGGCCCCCAACTGCCAATACTTTTTTTTTTTTTACGTGTGCACAATATGAAATAGATGGATACAGAAGGGTATGTGCGAGCTTCAAAATCATTGTCACTGTCATACTGTACAGTAGGCTATATTAAAGCACTGGTAAAGGTAAAGATTCAAAGATAGATTCATGAGTACCGTACAATGATATTTATTTTAACACATACACATCTCAAAGATTTACAAATAAGGTAACTGACAAATCAACAAAAAGTCTCTTTATGACCTTCCTCTTCATCAGGAGAAGTCTGCACATCTATATTTATTTAGATGCTGTGTGGAAACAGCATAATTTTGCCAGAACGACATGGACTAAAAAGGCAAGAAAAAAGGTTGAAAACTAATAGAATTTTGGACTTAAGGTGAGGTGGCTCGTTGCCACCAATCAAACTGGGAAATGTAATAGAACCATCAAACCATCAAATTAAACTAAATAAGGCCATACATTACTGCATAGAGCCATTTTAAATGATTATTTTTTCCCTATTAGGCTGTATCGCCGCGCTTTCATGGTGGCAAAGCGGTCAATAACTTGGCTTTGACTAACTTTACATAGTTGCTCCCTTTCAATGGATAAAAGTGAAAGTTGGTGAAGCCTTCCTTGCCCCATTGTTGACCTAAGCCAGGTGTGGAGCCTTCTCAACACACTGAAAGATCGCTCACAACTACAGCTGTTCACAGGAATTGTGAGTGCAATCTGAATTAGCTGTGTCAGTGTTGGGAACATTGTTGGATCCATTATGTTAAAACACCCTGTATATCCATAGTTTCCTTTTTGGTGTTCAGGAAGTTTTTGGCCACTAAAACTTCCTCAGGTTTTAGGTCAACACTGTAATGATCTGCCAGACCATGGAGGTGCTCTTGAGAGAAAAATAAATCTGACTGGGGATTACAAGCCTGAACACCTCTAAGAACTTGACTGTTGACTGATGAAAATCGCTGCTCAATTTCACTCACCATCCTGTCCAGGCATGGTAGATACAGGTTTCTTTTTAAACATTCTGAATCACCAAGGTCACTCACTGCACCACATCTAGATTCAACTAGATAATCATCCAAGCGTTTCTGCTTCTGCCTTGCCTGTCTGGTACATGTTTCTGGAATCTCATTTGCTGCACAGAAGGTCTTTACTGTATCATACAGTTTAGCAGCATCCTCATCTGTGCGCATCTGTTTGAGAGTTACACAAACGGCTCCATTATATTCTACAGCCTTTGCCAGGTCCACTGTTTCACTCTGGAGAGATTTGTGCAGATTCTCAGTCACAGACAGCAAAGTCTTGAACACCATGAGCTTATACACAGTGGAGAATGCACTGAGTTTAACGTGTAGCCCCACTGCATTGGCAGCCTTTATGCCAGAAAGGCACTCTAGAAGAGCAGGGTAGTTCTCCAGAACTGCATTTACAGAACGCAACTGGCATGACCAGCGGGTCTTTGACAGCTGCACAAGTTCAGATGGTTGCAGTCCCAACCTATTTTGAACATCCCTGAATTTGTGATGATTTACCAGTGCTGAAAAATGAGTATAGACTCTGCAATGTGTCAAATAAATCACTGGCTTCTGGCACTGCATGACAGATGTGGCAGAGCACCAAGTTTAATTGATGCGCATAGCAGTGCACATAAATGGCCTCTGGGTGCTTGTCCCTGAATTTTGCTTGGACACCTCCAACAGCACCACTCATTACTGCCGCCCCATCATAGGCCTGTGCAACACACTTCACATGTGTAATGCCATCATGAACTAGCTGTTCTTTAATGGCTGCAGTTATGCTCTCTGCATCGAATTTTCTCAATTCCCTCATGGCCAGCAAACTCTCCTTTACTATACCCTCAGTTACGTAGCGGACACATATAGCCAACTGCTCGGTGTTGCCATCTCTGGCTTCATCTGCCATGATCGAAAACATTCCAGAATTTCTTAACTCCTTGAAAATGCTTGCCGTTACCTCCTTCGCATAGCACTCAATTATTTCATTTTGCGATGAAGGCGATAAATAGGTGCTGTGGGATGGGGCTGAATATGACTGGAGGAAAGGATCAAACTGCTTTAAATATTCAAAGCACTCCAGAAAATTCCCTTTATTGCTACTAGATGTCCCCTCATCATGGCCCCGGAATGGAATGTTTTGCTTTGCTAGCAATTGTGTGGTGGCCACAATGCGCCGCAAGTATTCTCGCCTATTTCTGATTTCAGCCTCATTTGCTGAATGTAACTGGTCAACCACACTCCCATGGGAGACACTTGATTTAAAACTGTGCCATGACACCATGCTTGCTTTATGGGCTGGTGTTTTCTGATGCTCTCTGAAGAGATCAAGAGCTTTCTTCCAATTAGTCAAACCAGTGCTAACAAAGGTGTCATGTTTTACATTTTTCCCAAGCATTCTGCATGAAAAACCGAAACCTGCATCTCTTGTCACAGAGTACTCCAACCAAGAAAAATTTGCAAACCAGCTGGAATTGAACGATCGTTTTTTCAACCCGAACCAGTGCTGTGGGTATTGGGCCAATTTGACCTGATTTGGACCATCACATATCTCCCCTAGGTCACAGATATCCTCCTCAATATTCTGAATAGTTTTGCGTCTAGCCCCCAACATGTCCTCATCCGATCCTTGCCTGTCTCTCTCCTCTTCCTCCCCCTGCCTGGCCCTCGACCCCCCAGCCTGTGCTCTTTCTCCCCTCTCTCCTCCTGCTCTTCCTTCTTCTTCTTCTCCTCCTTCTCCTCCTCCTCCTCCTCCTCCTTCTATTCCTTCTCCTCCTCCTTCTCCTCCAGCACTCTGCCCCTCAATCAGTGTAGCAGCCACTAGCCAGAAACATCCAAACACATAGGCCTAAGTATACTCACTGCATGCATTTCATAGGCTTTCCTAATTAACAACAGGGAAGCTTACCCTTTTCAGTATAGACAAAACTGAATAGGCAAAAATAAACCATTGATCAAATCACAGCACATCATACTAGCAATTGTTGGCTATTACCAGCATAAATATTAATGTTGACGTTAATGTGGGCAATTATCATACCTCCCTCGTCCTCATCTCTCCTCACTGCTCCTCTCCCTCTGCCCGTAAAGAATTTTCGGATGTCCATCTGAATCGTTTTTCAGAAGGCGAATGTTTAGTTTTACAGGACAGCTGCACAAAACAAATGCCTATACTTTTACAGGACTCTCAAGTTTTGAAGACAGACAATTTTTCATTCATTATTAATTTCTGCGTGTTTGCGTGCACGCATGGTGTGTGTGTGTGTGTGTGTGTGTGTGTGTCTGTGTGCTATAAAACTTCAGGCTACAGACGCTCAGTATTGAAAAACTGGTGCTAATTATGTGGGCAAAATTAACAGCAATCAAGTTGTGAATTTGTTGTTACGTTAAAACAGGAGATGACTTACTCTGTGCTGTTTCCAGCTCCCGCGAAACATTCAGAGTTACGTGGACGAATCCGGAAATAACTGTTTTTTTTCATTGGTTGTTGCATTAAATCTTACCCAGATACAGTAGTGCTATTTTCTGATTGGCTTTTATGTAGCCCCTTTCGTTTTTTGATTGGCTGGTAAGTGGCAGGCTCGACTGAAGACTCCCGAGGCAGCAGGAGATGCACTTGATGAATCTTGCCGATTCCATAGCGAGAGCGGCGCTTCTGCAGATTATTTTAATAATGAATCTGATCAATGGAATTTTACTGGGGCACTGGAGACTTTTACTGGGGCACGTGCCCCAGTAAAAAGGGGCTGACGACGCCTCTGGACGGGCAGCTAGCGGATCGTGAGGAAAAAGCAGATGAATGTGATACTTTATGTTTCAATCAGAATCGCTGATACAACCTTTAAGGGCAGTTTTTGAAAGATGAAAGCGTGTTGGCATTGCGGATGTGTTGGGGAGGGCTTTCCAGAGGGCGGGGGCGGCTGCAACAAAGGCTCTGTCTCCCCAGGACCGGAGGTCGGTCCTGATGGGGTGCAGGAGGTTGGCATCGGCGGACCTGAGACAATGGGTAGGGGTGTGGCGGTGGAGGAGGTCAGAGAGGGAGGGGGGCGCCAGGTTGTTGAGGGCTTTGAAGGTGATGAGTAGTATTCTGAAATCAATCCAGTGTTTGACGCGAAGCCGGTGGAGGTCTTGGAGGACAGGGATGTGGTCTGAGCGGCGGGTGGATGTGAGTATCTGTATATATTGATGAGCCGTACAGGATGGAGTTACAGTAATCAAGGCGGGATGAAATGAATGCGTGGACCAGAGTTTCGGCGGCTGAGGGTAACAGGGAGGGACGGAGACGAGTGATGTTCCTGAGGTGGAAGAAGGCTGCTTTGGTAATCTGGTTTATATGGGGGAGGGATGAGAGGGTGGGGTGAAGGATGATACCTAAGTTTTGGATGTGAGTGGGGGGGGGTGACAATGGAACCATCAATATTAAGTTAGATGTCCTGGGTGGGGCGGGTGAGGGAGTCTGGGCCAATGATGAGGATTTCTGATTTATTGCAATTTAGTTTGACGAAGTTGTGTTTCATCCAAGTTTTGGCCTCAGTGAGGCAGGTGGTGAGGGTGCAATGGGTGGCTGCAGAGGTGGTGTTGGTGGAGAGGTAGATCTGAGTGTCATCAGTGTAACAGGGAAAATGGAGGCCATGTTGGCGGAGGATTTGACCGAGTGGGAGGATGTAGATGATGTAAAGTAGGGGACCAAGTACAGAGGACCAAGGAAATTATCAAATGAAACGATATCAACAAATCCTAACCTCCAGATGGTGTTTGTTTTTCAGAAGGAGGCAGAAGAGAGCAGACTCCCCTGGACCCAGCTGTGTCTCCATGAAGAGTGACCAGTCTATGGATCTACCTGAGTGCTTTAAAGATGGACGCCCCTCCAGAGAGGAGAGGTAGGAGTTTCAAACAGACTGGAGTGGCTCAAAACTAATACAACTTTTTCTAAATAAAAAGTGTGTGTGTTGAAGGCCAGAGCAGCAGCAGAGAGCAGACTCCCCTGGACCCAGCAATCGTATGAATTAAATTAATGTTAAGACGACTTGTAGCAGACTTTACAGGTGTAATGTTTGAAGGTTCATTGGCTTTAGGGATTATTTACTATCCATGTTAAAAAGAAGTAGGAATAATGCCTCAGATTGCAATTTTTTGAAATATTGACTATGCTTAACATTTTTCACTTTATTTTGTCTTTACACATTTGAAGATTTTATTTAAAGTCACATTTGTCTTGTTATCTTTATTGTTGTTGTTGATCCGAAAATGATCCGACCCGTGACTCAAAAACCATGACACGATCCGAACCGTGAGTTTTGTGATGCGTTGCACCCCTAATCATTAGTCTGAGCAACAGCTGTGTGTGTGTGTGTGTGTGTGTGTGTGTGTGTGTGTGTGTGTGTGTGTGTGTGTGTGTGCGTGTGCGTGTGTGTGTGTGTGTTGAAGCCCAGAGCAGCAGCAGAGAGCAGACTCCCCTGGACCCAGCTGTGTCTCCAGTGACCTGTCTATGGATCTACCTGAGTGCTTTAAAGATGGACGCCCCTCCAGAGAGGAGAGGTAGGAGTTTCAAACAGACTGGAGTGGCTCAAAACTAATACAACTTTTTCTAAAAAAAAAAGTGTGTGTTGAAGCCCAGAGCAGCAGCAGAGGGCAGACTCCCCTGGACACAGCAATCGTATTAATGAAATGAATGTGAAGACGACTTGTAGCAGACTTTACAGATGTAATGTTTGAAGGTTTAATGGCTTTAGGGATTATTTACTATCCATGTTAAAAAGAAGAAGGAATAATGCCTCAGATTGCAATTTTTTTGAAATATTGACTATGCTTAACATTTTTCACTTTATTTAGTTTTTACACATTTGAAGATTTTATTTAAAGTCACATTTGTCTTGTTATCTTTATTGGTGTTGTTGATCCGACCCGTGACTCAAAAAACGTGACACGATCCGAACCGTGAGTTTTGTGATGCGTTGCACCCCTAATCGTGTGTGTGTGTGTGTGTGTGTGTGTGTGTGTGTGTGTGTGTGTGTGTGTGTGTTCGTTCCCCACAGGCCACACCAGAAGAGTTCAAATGTTACCAGGTCTGTACAGAAGAATCAAAAAGAGCTGATCAAGGTGTGTACAGGTCCAACAAGACATTTAACTTCAGCTCTACATGAACATCAGAAAGCATCTCTTGTGGAGCTCATAGTCTCCAGGCTTCCCTCTTTAGACCAGCTGACGTGATTCCAGGACAGATGCAGAAGCAGTTCAGGGTAAAGATCTCCTTGATGTTTGTTCTGTTCCAGAGGGCTGAGGAGAACGCACACGCTTTCCTCGACAAGGAGCTGAAGAAGCTCTGGAGGGATCTCTTCTCAGATTACCCACAATGCTCAGAGGGTCAGAGAGTGGAGGAGGAGGAGGTGGATGGTAAGAAGGAGGAGCAGAGGAGGCGCGCCATAGAGGGAGTGGTGGACATCACAAAGCTCTGCCTGATGGAGATGAACCAGGAGGAACTGGCTGACACACTGTGGGGCGGTAAGAGACTCTTATCTTGAAAACAGAGGAGACTATTATTTTGAAGCGCAGAAAACTCTTATCTTGAAAACAGAATGAAATTGTATATTTTTAAGAGTAGTATGAGACTCTTATTTGTTCTGTTCAGACTAAATTATATATTCTAATTTAGTGTTAAGAGATTTCTTCATTTATAATTCATCAATGTGGAGATATATTTCTTCTTGGGGGTTTAATGGTTTGATCCAGATATGAACGGTTATTGTGGGTCGATCAGGTTAAATGGTTTGATCCAGATATGAACGGTTATTGTCGGTCGATCAGGTTAAATGGTTTGATCCAGATATGTAAGGTTATTGTGGGGGTATCAGGTTAAATGGTTTGATCCAGATATATAGGGTTATTGTGGGGTAATCAGGTTAAATGGTTTGATTGATATGTAGGGTTATTGTGGGGGTTCCAGGTTAAATTTATTGATCCAGATATATATAGGGTTATTGTGGTTCGATCAGGTTAATGGTTTGGTCCAAATATCTCGGGTTATGGGTGTGTATGAAGTTAAATGGTTTGATCCAGATATGAAAGGTTATGGTGCGTCCATCAGGTTAAAGAATGTTAAACAATCAAGCAAATCAACAGCAGAATAACTATAAGTGGAATAAGTGGAAGAGATGCAGCACTATCTTGTTATATCAGCATATGAAGTTAATTTCCACTGATTCACTATCATTGTTATTAGCATTCGATCAACGATTTTGCTGTGTAGATAACAAACAAAAAAGAAAAAAAAAAATCCATTCCTTGTCAGGACCAGCTTCTCGAACCACAAGTAATGAAGTCAGTAAATATTATGAAGTTGATCATTTTAGAGAAAATATTAACATGCTTCACCTGATGTCACCATCCACTATCTGATGTTGTCTGTTCATTCTCATGTAGGATCTGCTGCTGTTGAGTGCCAACATAAAATCAAGTCTCATTTGAAGAAGAAGTTCAAGTGTGTGTCTGAGGGAATCCCTAAAGCAGGAAATCAAACGGGTCTGAATGACTTCTACACAGAGCTCTTCATCACAGAGAGAGGCAGTGGAGAGGTCAACAAGGAACATGAGGTCAGACTGATTGAAACAGCTTCCAGGAAACCAGCCAAAGAAGAAACACCAATCAAATGTGAAGACATCTTTAAACCCTTACCTGGACGAGATCAACCAATCAGAACAATAATGACAACTGGAGTGGCCGGCATTGGTAAAACCATCTTAACACAAAAGTTCACTCTGGACTGGGCTGAAGGCAAAGCCAACCATGACATACACTTCACATTTCTCTTAACTTTCAGAGAGTTGAATTTACTGAAAGAGAAAGAGTATAGCTTGGTGGAACTTCTTCATCTCTTCTTTATTGTGACCAAAGAAGCAGGAATCTGCAGATATGAACGGTTCAAAGTTCTCTTCATCTTGGATGGTCTGGATGAGTGTCGACTTCCTCTGGACTTCCAGAACAACCAGACCTGGACTGATGTCAAAGAGCCGTCCTCGGTGGACGTGCTGCTGACAAACCTCATCAGGGGCGACCTGCTTCCCTCCGCTCGCATCTGGATAACCACACGGCCTGCGGCAGCCAATCGGATCCCTGCTGAGTGTGTTGACATGGTGACAGAGGTGAGAGGGTTCACGGACCCACAGAAGGAGGAGTACTTCAGGAAGAGATTCAGAAAGGAGACGCTGGCCAACACAATCATCTCCCACGTCAAGAAATCACGAAGCCTCCACATCATGTGTCACATCCCAGTCTTCTGTTGGATCACTTCTACAGTTCTGGAGGACATCTTAAAAAAATCCCAGATAGAAGAGATGCCCAAGACCGTGACTCAGATGTACAGCTACTTCCTTTGGGTTCAGTCGATACAGGTGGACAGGAAGTATCATGGGAGATCTGAAACGGATCCATACTGGGGTCCAGAGAGCAGGAAGATCATTGTTTCTTTGGGAAAACTGGCTTTTAACCAGCTAGGGAAAGGCAACCTGATCTTCTACGAGGCAGACCTGGCAGAGTTTCACATCGATATCAAAGAAGCCTCATTGTACTCAGGAGTGTTCACCAAGATCTTTAAAGAGGAGTGTGGGATGTACCAGGACAAGGTGTTCTGCTTTGTCCATCTGAGCCTTCAGGAGTTTCTTGCTGCCCTTTATGTCTTTCTGTCCTTCATCAACGATGGTGTCAACCTGCTCTCAGAAGAACCACCCACCTCTGGGGAAGATAAACTCCTCCTCCTCTACCAGAATGGTGTGGACAAGGCCTTACAGAGTGAGAACGGACACCTGAACTTGTTCCTCCGCTTCCTCCTGGGCCTCTCTCTGGAGACCAATCAGATTGTCCTACGAGGTCTGCTAGGACAGACAGGAAATAGCTCACTGACCAATACAAAAACAGTGTCTTACCTCAAGGAGAAGATAGATGGTGATCTCTCTCCAGAGAGAAGCATCAATCTGTTCCACTGTCTGAATGAGCTGAACGACCGTTCTCTAGTGAAGGAGATCGAACAGTACCTGACATCAGGAAGTCTCTCCGGAAAATCTCTCTCTCTTGCTCAACTGTCAGCTCTGGCCTTCATCCTACTGACATCAGAAGAGGAGCTGGACGTGTTTGACCTGAAGAAATACTCTGCTTCAGAGGAGGGTCTTCTGAGGCTGCTGCCAGTGGTCAAAGCCTCCAAAACATCTCTGTAGGTTCACTAATAACATGTATGACAATACACACTACATAATATAAATATAACTGGAATATAAGGTTAAAATAATTTGCAAAAATCCCTGTAGGTTTATAACAACATGTATTACTGTTCAACTCATAACATAATTAACATACTAATCATACATAACATCTCTTTTGTCCTATTGACGTATAATGTATTACAGTACACGTAAGGGAATATTCAGAACAATAGAACATAGAAGAAGTATCCGTTCAAAAACCATTTTCAATCCCAAATAAATAACTATTTAACATTTTACATTGAATATATAATGAAAATATCTACATCTAATTATTTAGTAATTTTTGGTAAGCTAATAACAATCTTCATTATGGAATAACTTAAAGATTTCTGTTATTTTGAGTGCTGTTCCTGACATGTTCTATGTATTGTGTGTAAAGGCTCAATGGCTGTCATCTGTCAGAGAGATGCTGTGAAGCTCTGGCCTCAGTTCTCAGCTCCAACTCCTCTAGTCTGAGAGAACTGGACCTGAGTACCAATGATCTGCAGGATTCAGGAGTGAAGCTGCTCTCTGCTGGACTGGGGAGTCCACACTGTACACTGGAAACTCTCAGGTCAGTTTTAATCAATGGTCACCCACAATAACACCAAAATATCAGAAGACATTTAACAGATTTACATCCAGAAAGGTTAGGTCATAAATACATTGTTTTCATAAGAATAACTCAACATATTAATATTTTTGTTGGCATGACAGTTTAGGTACAGGTTATATTCTTAGTATGTTAATGATGGTATAATGTGTATGTTGTATAACATTATTATTCTGATTATCATGGAGTCAGACAGTCAAGTGCGGTTTAGAGTTGTTTCATAAAGTTTAATAACAACCCATTAATAAAACTGTATGCTTAAGTGAAGTATAATGATAATTGTTGTTTGATAATTCAACATCTGTGTGAAATATTTTTCTTAATATTTTAAGATTGAGGTTATTCATATTTTTTATTATTTCATGTGTTTAAAAAAACTGTTTATCATTCTCCTATAATTTAACTACAGTTCCTAACAGGTTGCGTTTATTTTGTGTGAAGGCTCAATGGCTGTCATCTGTCAGAGAGATGCTGTGAAGCTCTGGCCTCAGTTCTCAGCTCCAACTCCTCTAGTCTGAGAGAGCTGGACCTGAGTACCAATGATCTGCAGGATTCAGGAGTGAAGCTGCTCTCTGCTGGACTGGGGAGTCCACATTGTACACTGGAAACTCTCAGGTCAGTTTTAATCAATGGTCACCCACAATAACACCAAAAGGTTCAATATCAGAAGACATTTAACAGATTTACATCCAGAAAGGTTCGGTCCTAAATACATTGTTTTCATAAGAATAACTCAACATATTTATATTTTTGTTGGCATGACAGTTTAGGTACAGGTTATATTCTTAGTATGTTAATGATGGTATAATGTGTATGTTGTATAACATTATTATTCTGATTATCATGGAGTCAGACAGTCAAGTGCGGTTTAGAGTTGTTTCATAAAGTTTAATAACAACCCATTAATAAAACTGTATGCTTAAGTGAAGTATAATGATAATTGTTGTTTGATAATTTAACATCTGTGTGAAATATTTTTCTTAATATTTTAAGATTGAGGTTATTCATATTTTTTATTATTTCATGTATTTAAAAAAACTGTTTATCATTCTCCTGTAATTTAACTACAGTTCCTAACAGGTTGTGTTTATTTTGTGTGAAGGCTCAATGGCTGTCATCTGTCAGAGAGATGCTGTGAAGCTCTGGCCTCGGTTCTCAGCTCCAACTCCTCTAGTCTGAGAGAGCTGGACCTGAGTACCAAGGATCTGCAGGATTCAGGAGTGAAGCTGCTCTCTGCTGGACTGGGGAGTCCACACTGTACACTGGAAACTCTCAGGTCAGTTATCACCCTCTTCTTCAAACTGGTTATTCTAGCTTCCAGTAAGTGCTGCTCCTGCCTGATACATTTCTGTTGCTCTTTCCCTGCTGACAAAACACTTCCTGGTTCTACACAATGTCAGAACCTGTGAAGAAACGGTCTTAGCGTACCAAACACAGCAGAATTCTCCTGACTCTAATTGTTAGTCTGACTGTTAGTAATTGTTCAGTTAGAGTCTAACTGAACAATGTCTCATTGAGTTGTAGCTATTGAGAAAGGAGCATTTGTTTAAGACCAGTGGTGTAGTCTATTTTATTGTAGTGGGTATACTGTGATGATTCCCTCCAAGCCTCGTCCAAACCCGTCCCACCGGTACGTGTACGTGTGTGGCACTTATGGGATGTCGCACCACACTCACCAACGCAGGGGTCTACAACCCGCTGACCTTTAACGATTATCAACAATCATGTAATGCTGAGTAGGTTTATCAGTTTTAATAACAGTATGAACAAATAGAAGACAAAAATGACAAGTTGTGCTTTGTATATCTATAGTAGCAATAGCACATGCTAAACAAGGACAAAATCTACTCAAAATAATTTAATGAACTGTTTACAACCATGGCTATGAGAAGGAGATGACAGGAGACGAATGTTTCACTCTTTCAATTGCTCTAATTTGAGCTCTTACTGTTGTTATCTAACATACCATACAGTAATTGAATTGTGTAAAAGTGTGAAATTACTGCACCTTAAAAATGATCATGAATTAGCTATACTCTCATTTGCATAGTGATTAACATTATGAATTTCAATTGTGTATACCAACTGTATGTTGGCTGACATTTACCTAACTTGTTTTCCCTCCACTCTAACCAAGGATGCCTGTTTTTAAATTCCCTAGCCTGACACCCAGTCTGAAAGGCTGACCAGGGGGTTCTCATCTAAAAGTAACAAGGAGATATAAAGTGGGATTAAAACATTGTCTTCTGTTGACTACTTATTATGTGGTTTACACATTAATATTTGAGGACTGGACACACACACACACACAAACACACACACACACACACACACGCACACACACGCGAGAAGGAGGGGCTCGGCCCGCCAACTAACATGCAGAGATGCAGGGGCAGCTTCGCGCTTCGTAACAGAGACAGGGCAGAGCGCGAGCGCGCAGGGGGAATTTTATGAATGTGTGAATGTAGGAGATAACTTCCCCTGCTTAGAGTATTTTATTGCAGTTATACCCAACCGATATTTGCGAAAAATAAACACAGAAGTGAAAGATCTGTCACAAGACGATTGATACGTATCCGTGCATATTTTTAAGTGGGTATACGCAAATCCTGGTGCGTTCCTAGTGGGTATACGGCGTATACCTGCGTATCACGTAGACTACACCACTGTTTAAGACCCTGTTTCACATTCAAGTGAAGGAACTTCTGCTGTCTGTGATGATGTAATCTCCCCACTTCCTTTTCCTGTTCTCAGACTCTCAGGGTGACACAGCTTTGTCTCCATGAAGTATCAATACCGCTTGGGTAACCCTTCCTTTTACAGTCCCCTAATTACTAGGTATTTACCCGGTACATACATGGTAAATCATAGTGTATTACTGGGTAATTACCACTGGTAATAAGAAGGTAAATACAGAGGAATTATCCGGTAAATTATAGTGTATTACTGTGTAATTACCACTGGTAATAAGAAGGTAAATACAGAGGAATTACAGCTGAAGTACTAAGTAAAACCTCCACTGTTACCCATCAACTCAACTAAGTAGCGTGTAGTTGTATCTGTTTTAGGTTGGTAATAACTCTGTACTTCCTAGGAAATTAGGCAACCAATTCTTATAAACACCTATTATCCAAGGTTTATGTTGGTAATAGCCCACATTTAATGATGTACTATCTAGAAATTAGCATAGTGCTTTCCAATAAAATACTTTTTCTTAGTTATTATTCATAGCTACACCCATTTAGAAAGGGTTTATTCGATTTACCACTATGGAATTACTTACCTGGTAACAACCTCTGCAGGAACAGTTTTCCTCTAGTGTCATGGTACATCTTCTTAAATACTGGGTACGAAGCCGTTTGTTTCCATGGTATTACCAGGTTCTTACCATATAATTTATAATAGATAGATTCCATTATCCATGCAGTCAACACAAACATGTACCATGTACGTTCTGCGATGTTACCAAGTAAAACACGACAATTTACCCAGTAATTAAGCTGAAACTGTACTGTAAAAGGAAGCCTCGTTTGTTTCCATGGTATTACCAGGTTCTTACCATATCATTTATAATACATTTCATTATCCATGCAGTCAACACAAACTTGTACCAAGTACGTTCTGCGACGTTACCAAGTAAAACACGACAATTTACCCAGTATGTAAGCTGAAACTGTACTGTAAAAGGAAGCCTCGTTTGTTTCCATGGTATTACCAGGTTCTTACCATATAATTTGTAATACATTATTCCCTTTTCCATGCAGTCAACACAAACTTGTACCATGTACGTTCTGCGACGTTACCAAGTAAAACACGACAATTTACCCAGTAATTAAGCTGAAACTGTACTGTAAAAGGAAGCCTCGTTTATTTCCATGGTATTACCAGTTTCTTACCATATAATTTGTAATACATTATTCCCTTTTCCATGCAGTCAACACAAACTTGTACCATGTACGTTCTGCTACGTTACCAAGTAAAACACGACAATTTACCCAGTAAGTAAGCTGAAACTGTACCGTAAAAGGAAGCCTAGTTTGTTTCCATGGTATTACCAGGCTCTTACCATATAAGTTGTAACTGGTTATTCCCTTTTCCATGCAATCAACACAAACCATATATGTTCTGCAACATCGTTCACCAGTAGTTAAGCACTTCAATTGTTGTTATAAAACCCCAAACCACTGTTGATGAAAGGCATATTAAAATTAAACAAAATCAAAGGCTTATCTTTCAAACAATGCATATCTCACAAACAGGCACTGAACACTGAAGAAATCGGACAAAAAAAAGAGCCGTCCACATCAACTCAATTTAAATGTTACTGATGGTGTTTTCATAAAACACATGACATTGTTATGGCAAGTGACCACAAGGAAGACTGCTTCAACCTCTTCAATTTGAATAAGCGGTGAATGCCATGCAGCAATCTGCCTATGGGAGCATCTTTGTGGTCATTCGCAAACCAATGAGTCCACTCGATGAATGAGAGATGACTCTTTAGTGTCTTCTCTGTGAGGTATCCCTGCAGTCTCCACATCTGGGATTTGAAGGCTGACCAAGACCTGACCAGGTACATCCAAATCTCCCCTTCCATACTGTAATAAAGAATCAGAAGACAAGAAAATAAACATTAGGACTGTCAATTAATGAACATTTCTAGAACATGTAGAACTCAAAGATTATTTTGTTTATTAGTTAAAAAAGGATGCTGGTCCTCTGGCCATTGTGTTTGGTCATATTGAAAAGAGAAAAAGGCATAGCCATAAATACAGTTAATAGGACGGGAGGGGACAGGCTGTTAGCTCCGGTTAGCACTTTAGCATCGAGCTAGTGGAGCTTCTGTCATTCAAAAAACTCGGACATGTTGTTTAAAACCTATAACACCCAATTTATTAAAATATCCGGATTTAATCGGGCTCTCTCCCATAAGTACAGTTAATAGGATGGGAAGAGACAGGCTCTGTTAGCCCCGGTTAGCGCGATGCTAAAGAGCAGCTCTACCGGAGCATGCCACCTCAACAGGTGCAAGTTAGCCTCCGGTTAGATATTCGCCGGATATTCGGTTTACCACCCAATCGCATTCATCAACATAAGTGCAATACATTACGGGCTTAGTATGTTGAGGACGGTTTAGGACACCGTATCGCAAAAAATCAAATGTTGTCGCCATCGATGTCTGTGCAACAACGTCATTTACGTTCTGGCTGCTACCTGTTTTAGGGACCGTCAGCAAATTACACTCACCGACTGGTGGCAGAGACGTTACCATGGAATTGTTTCAGGAAATTAATTACACAAATATATTGCAATATAGTTAATCATAATGCAGTTAATAGTTTAATATTCGACAAAAATCGACTAAACTATATTTGAAATTATTAATTGCATCCCGTTTAACAATAATGCAATATATTAGGAAAGTTACCTGCAGTATGTAGCAGCCCACCATTGGCAACTACTACTACAATCAGGTGACAAAATGTATTTTTTAGTGATTTTTATGTTATTTTATATGATTTATTTCCAGAAACAATTCCATGGTAACGTCTCTGCCACAAGTCGGTGAGTGTAACTTGTTGACGGTCCCTAAAACAGGTAGCAGCCAGAACGTAAATGACGTTGTTGCACAGACATCGATGGCGACAACATGTGTTTGTGATTTTCGCGATACGCCGTCCTAAACCGTCCTCAACATACTAAGCCCGTAATTTATTGCACTTATGTTGATGAATCCGATTGGGTGGTAAACCGAATATCTGGCGAATATCAAACCGGAGGCTAACTTGCACCTGTTGAGGTGGCATGCTCCGGTAGAGCTGCTCTTTAGCATCGCGCTAACCGGGGCTAACAGAGCCTGTCTCTTCCCGTCCTATTAAGTGTACTTATGGGAGAGAGCCCGATTAAATCCGTTTATTTTAATAAATTGGGTGTTATATGTTTTAAACAACATGTCCGAGTTATTTGAATGACAGAATCTCCGCTAGCTCGATGCTAAAGGGCTAACCGGAGCTAACAGCCTGTCCCCTCCCGTCCTATTAACTGTATTTATGGCTATGCCTTTTTCTCTTTTCAATATGACCAAACACAATGGCCAGAGGACCAGCATCCTTTTTTAACTGATAAACAAAATAATCTTTGAGTTTTACATGTTCTAGAAATGTTCATTAATTGACAGTCCTAATGTTTATTTTCTTGTCTTCTGATTCTTTATTACAGTATGGAAGGGGAGATTTGGAGGTACCTGGTCAGGTCTTGGTCAGCCTTCAAATCCCAGATGTGGAGAGTGCAGGGATACCTCAAAGAGAAGACACTAAAGAGTCATCTCTCATTCATCGAGTGGACTCATTGGTTGCGAATGACCACAAAGATTCTCCAATAGGCAGATTGCTGTATGGCATTCACCACTTATTCAAATTGAAGAGGTTGAAGCACTCTTCCTTGTGGTCACTTGCCATAACACTGTCATGTGTTTTAAGAAAACACCATCAGTAACATTTAAATTGAGTTGATGTGGACGGCTCTTTTTTTTGTCCGATTTCTTCAGTGTTCAGTGCCTGTTTGTGAGATATGCATTGTTTGAAAGATAAGCCTTTGATTTTGTTTAATTTTAATATGCCTTTCATCAACAGTGGTTTGGGGTTTTATAACAACAATTAAAGTGCTTAACTACTGGTGAACGATGTTGCAGAACATATATGGTTTGTGTTGATTGCATGGAAAAGGGAATAACCACTTACAACTTATATGGTAAGAGCCTGGTAATACCATGGAAACAAACTAGGCTTCCTTTTACAGTACAGTTTCAGCTTACTTACTGGGTAAATTGTCGTGTTTTACTTGGTAACGTCGCAGAACGTACATGGTAAAAGTTTGTGTTGACTGCATGGAAAAGGGAATAATGTATTACAAATTATATGGTAAGAACCTGGTAATACCATGGAAATAAACAAGGCTTCCTTTTACAGTACAGTTTCAGCTTAATTACTGGGTAAATTGTCGTGTTTTACTTGGTAACGTCGCAGAACGTACATGGTAAAAGTTTGTGTTGACTGCATGGAAAAGGGAATAATGTATTACAAATTATATGGTAAGAACCTGGTAATACCATGGAAATAAACAAGGCTTCCTTTTACAGTACAGTTTCAGCTTAATTACTGGGTAAATTGTCGTGTTTTACTTGGTAACGTCGCAGAACGTACATGGTACAAGTTTGTGTTGACTGCATGGAAAAGGGAATAATGTATTACAAATTATATGGTAAGAACCTGGTAATACCATGGAAACAAACGAGGCTTCCTTTTACAGTACAGTTTCAGCTTAATTACTGGGTAAATTGTCGTGTTTTACTTGGTAACGTCGCAGAACGTACATTGTAAAAGTTTGTGTTGACTGCATGGAAAAGGGAATAATGTATTACAAATTATATGGTAAGAACCTGGTAATACCATGGCAATAGACGAGGCTTCCTTTTACAGTACAGTTTCAGCTTAATTACTGGGTAAATTGTCGTGTTTTACTTGGTAACGTCGCAGAACGTACATGGTACAAGTTTGTGTTGACTGCATGGAAAAGGGAATAATGTATTACAAATTATATGGTAAGAACCTGGTAATACCAAGGAAACAAACGAGGCTTCCTTTTACAGTACAGTTTCAGCTTAATTACTGGGTAAATTGTCGTGTTTTACTTGGTAACGTCGCAGAACGTACATGGTACATGTTTGTGTTCACTGCATGGATAATGGAATCTATCTATTATAAATTATATGCTAAGAACCTGGTAATACCATGGAAACAAACGGCTTCGTACCCAGTATTTAAGAAGATGTACCATGACACTAGAGGAAAACTGTTCCTGCAGAGGTTGTTACCAGGTAAGTAATTCCATAGTGGTAAATCGAATAAACCCTTTCTAAATGGGTGTAGCTATGAATAATAACTAAGAAAAAGTATTTTATTGGAAAGCACTATGCTAATTTCTAGATAGTACATCATTAAATGTGGGCTGTTACCAACATAAACCTTGGATAATAGGTGTTTATAAGAATTGGTTGCCTAATTTCCTAGGAAGTATACAATATCGGTGTTATTACCAACCTAAAACAGTTAAAACTACATGCTACTTAGTTGACTTGATGGGTAATAGTGGAGGTTTTACTCAGTACTTCAGCTGTAATTCCTCTGTATTTACCTTCTTATTACCAGTGGTAATTACACAGTAATACACTATAATTTACCGGATAATTCCTCTGTATTTACCTTCTTATTACCAGTGGTAATTTCCCAGTAATACACTATGATTTATCATGTATTTGCTGGGTAACTACCTCTGTATTTATCTTCTTATTACCAGTGGTAATTACCCAGTAATACACTATGATTTACCATGCATGTACCGGGTAAATACCTAGTAATTAGGGGACTGTAAAAGGAAGGGTTACCAAAGCTTGTCCTCCAAATGGAATGAATACACTTTATAAATGTGGTTACTTTAGTACAAACTGCTCTCAACCAGATACAAGAAAGTGTGTGTGTGTGTGTGCCACGGACGGCAGCCTCTGTGTTTCGGTGCGCATTGTTTTGTATTGTTTTGTTTGTTAATTCCGTTTTATGCAACACCCGGTGCTCTTACACCAGTCAATGAACTTTGGACATTAGAGGAACAACTCCAGAGGATTTATTTCCAACTTTTCTGCTCCCTTACATTGGATATTGGTTATTCTTGTCCGCAGCGCTTTCTTAACGGTTAACGGTTACGGTAACCATGGCGCCACAGGCGGCTCTTAACACCTGGTGCTCTTACACTTTCTGCTCCCTTACATTGGATTATTGGACATTCTTGTCCACGCAGTGAAGCGCAGGAGGAGAGGGAAACGAGCTGGAGCGCTGGCGCGTCTCCGTCAGCGCGGACATCGTACGCCGTTACCTGGATTATTTCTTTCTAACGTGCGCTCACTGTGTAATAAAATGGATGAACTGCAGCTCCTGATGGGGAAAAACAGAGACTTTTCTTCATCTTCTGTTTTGTGTTTCACGGAGACGTGGCTGTGTGGATCGATACCAGACTCTGCGCTGCAGCTGGCAGGCTTCCATCTGCTGAGAGCGGACCGAGACGCACAACTTTCCGGCAAATCAAAGGGTGGAGGTATCTGTTTCTTCACTAACAGTGGCTGGTGCAATGAAGTGACAGTGATTCTGCAGCACTGTTCTCCTCATCTGGAAACTTTTATCATAAACTGCAAACCCTTCTACTCCCCCCGTGAGTTTGCTTCATTCATTCTGGTCGGTGTTTACATCCCACCGCAGGTAAATGTGCAGGAGGCACAGTGCCTGTTAGCCGACCAGATCCTGAGTTTACAAACCCGGACTCCTTAGTTATTGTTCTTGGGGACTTTAACAAAGGCAACCTCACCCACGAACTCCCCAAATATAAACAGTTTATTGATTGCCCGACCAGAGAGGAGAATATTCTGGATCACTGCTACACCACAATAAGCAGTGCATATCACGCCGTCCCTCGCGCTGCACTGGGCCTCTCTGACCACGTCATGGTCCACCTGATCCCCACATACAGGCAGAAACTCAAGCTCTGTAAACCTGTTGTGAGGATATCCAAGCAGTGGACCAGTGAAGCGGTGGAGAACCTTCAGACGTTTTTTGACTACACCGACTGGGATGTGTTCAGGTCTGCCACCAACTGTCTAGACGAGTACACAGAGGCTGTGACGTCATACATCAGCTTCTGTGAAGACTGTTGTATTCCATCACGCACCAGGGTGAGTTATAACAACGACAAACCCTGGTTCACAGCCAAACTCAGGAACCTACGGCTGCAGAAGGAGGAGGCGTTTAGGAGTGGGGACAGAGAAAGGTTTATAGAGTTAAAGTACGCGTTTAGCAAGGCGGTGCGTGAAGCTAAACGTCAGTACTCTGAGAAGCTCCAACATCAGTTCTCAGCCAAAGACTCTAGATCTGTTTGGAAGGGGCTCAAGCAGATCACCAACTACAAACCAACCCCCCCTCGCTACATCAACAACCTGCGCCTTGCAAATGAGCTAAATGTGTTCTACTGTCGCTTTGATAGGCAAAGGGACAGGCCTGACACCATCCCCCACGACACCTTCTCCCAGCCTCATCCCACTGACTCCCCCACCACCAGCTCTACAGGACCTCCACACCTTCAATCCTCTGTGTCCCCCACCTCCCCCACCACAGTGACGTCTCTCTGCCTGCAGGAGTGGGACGTCCACAGGCTCTTTAAGAGTCAGAACCCCCGCAAAGCAGCCGGCCCAGACTCTGTCTCTCCATCCACCCTGAAACACTGCGCCGACCAGCTGTCTCCAGTGTTCACGGACATCTTCAACTCCTCGCTGGAGACCTGTCACGTGCCAGCCTGCTTCAAAGCCTCCACCATCATCCCCGTCCCAGAAAAACCAAGGACCACAGGACTCAATGACTACAGACCCGTCGCCCTGACCTCTGTGGTCATGAAGTCATTTGAGCGCCTTGTGCTGCCCCACCTGAAAGCCATAACCGTCCCACTCCTGGACCCCCTGCAGTTCGCCTACAGAGCCAACAGGTCTGTAGACGATGCAGTAAACATGGCTCTGCACTACACCCTCCAGCATCTGGACTCCCCAGGAACATATGCCAGAATCCTCTTTGTGGACTTCAGCTCTGCATTTAATACGATCCTCCCAGCTCTGCTTCAGGTCAGGCTCTCCCAGCTCCACGTGCCCGATTCCACCTGCAGGTGGATCAAAGACTTAATGTCTGACAGGAAGCAGCGTGTGAAGCTGGGGAAACATTTATCTGAATCCCAGACCATCAGCACCGGATCCCCCCAAGGCTGTGTTCTTTCCCCTCTGCTCTTCTCCCTGTACACAAACAGCTGCACCTCCAGTCACCAGTCTGTCAAGCTCCTGAAGTTCGCGGACGACACCACGCTCATTGGGCTCATCTCTGGCGGGGATGAGTCCGCCTACAGGTGGGAGATTGACCATCTGGTGACCTGGTGCAGCCAGAACAACCTGGAGCTTAACCCTTTAAAAACAGTGGAGATTATTGTGGATTACAGGAAGAACCCAGCCCCATCCACCCCCATCATCCTGTGTGGCTCCCCAGTCGACTCTGTGGAGTCCTGCCGCTTCCTGGGCACCATCATCACCCAGGACCTAAAATGGGAGCTAAACATCAGGTCCCTCACCAAAAAAGGCCAGCAGAGGATGTTCTTCCTGCGCCAGCTGAATAAATTCAACCTGCCAAAGACTATGATGGTGCACTTCTACACTGCAATCATTGAGTCCATCCTCACCTCATCCATCACTGTCTGGTACACTGCTGCTACGGCTAAGGACAAGAGCAGACTGCAGCGTATCATACGCTCTGCGGAGAAGGTGATTGGCTGCAACCTTCCATCCCTTCAGGACCTGCACAGCTCCAGGGCTCTGAGGCGGGCAGGCAAGATTATGGCTGACCCCTCCCATCCTGGTCACAGTTTATTTGGAACTCTCCCCTCTGGCAGGAGGCTGCGGTCCATCAGGACCAAAACCTCCCGCCACTTGAACAGTTTCTTCCCCTCTTCAGTTGGGTTCCTTAACAAGTCCCAGGACCACCACCCCCACTGACTGACACTGACTCTGGCACTCATACCCATCACCAATTTGTAAATTCTTATATTCTTGTATCTTAAATTCTTAAATTCTTGTATCTTTTACTTTAGTTTTTAATTTATTTATTCTATTTTATCCTGTTTTAATTGATCGCTTATGTTCCTGCTTGTTTATATGTTTATATGGTGTTGTATATATCTCTCTTCTTCATTGTGCATTGTTAATTGTTATTGTCTTAATGTATGCACCTTAATCACCAAGCCAAATTCCTGGTTGGTGTAAAACCCTTCTTGGCAATTAAATCCTTTCTGATTCTGATTCTGATTCTGATTAAATACCAAACATTTTACACCCAATATACAATAAGTTAAGGATCTAATGTATTGACTAATATATTTTTGTTAAGTTATTAAAACATCTCTGATGAAATATTTCAAAACAATTCTTTCATAATGTTTAAAGTAAATTTGTTATTTTAAACACAGTTTCTTGTTATTCTTGTATTTTAAACATATTTATTTTGTTTTAAGGCTGAATAGGTGTCATCTGTCAGAGAGATGCTGTGAAGCTCTGGCCTCAGTTCTCAGCTCCAACTCCTGTAGTCTGAGAGAGCTGGACCTGAGTACCAATGATCTGCAGGATTCAGGAGTGAAGCTGCTCTCTGCTGGACTGGGGAGTCCACACTGTACACTGGAAACTCTCAGGTCAGTTTTACTCAATGTGCAAAACAGTTACAAATAAATGTTCAAAGTCAGAGTTATATAACTCAGCTTATACAACGGGTGGCTTAAATCCAGCCATCTGATTGGTTCCTAACTGTTGTATAATAAGCGTATACTTAACTGCTATTACGCCCAATCATTTTGTGAAAGTTTGCATATCACTCCGCGCCTGGAAGTAGTATCAGTTACAAAGTAAAAAATATGTTGAATGATGGAGAGGGTGTAAATGATGTTACTCCGGGAGTGAGCAAGGCGATGGAGAGACTAACGAAAGCTTAGGCACACGGCGAGTGAACTGCTCCATAGGATAAATAGCTGGGGAACCGCTCTAGCCGAGCCTTCTCTCGGAGGGACGCTAAAGTGTGTTGCATAGCGACCGTCGTGCATTTTGAAGGCAGCCAGGAGGGGCTACTTTTTTGTATTCTTTAATAAAACAGCTACTTTGACTTTCTTGTATTTTTTTTTAATGTAGTGTGTCTATGACTTTCGTTTTGCCTTAATAATAACCGTTGTATAAAAGCAATAGATCACTTCAGTCAGTGAAGGGGGTCGCCGGCCTTCCGCTGCGCGTCGGGGCCGGACAACGCCCCTTAACAGTGGTATAATGAGCACATACCACAGCCTTGCATGATCTATTGCTTAATTATATCTCAGTACCTGTGATGACCACATTCATGACTTTCATATCATATAAAGGCTACCCCTTGTTGTTGAGGTGGATATTCTAATCCATTCATATGCTTGCAAATCTTTAATTATAATTATAAACCCAAAATATAACGATAGTGTCCCCTGTATACAGGACGTTGATGGTTGAGAGCAGGGTGAAATTTAGGGGGTCTTGGGAGGGTCAGAGACCCCTAGTTGGATGCCTAAGACCTCCTGAAAGCCACAACAGCAACATTTTCATAAAAAGGATTTGAAACCTGCAATAGTCAAACAAAATGTATTTTTAAAAGCTTAATATGTCCAGTATTCATTATTAAACGTACAAAACATATATTCACACATATGAATAGGTTTCAGAAAGATATTTTTAATATTGTTTAACCAGGGTGAAGAGACTAACTTAAAAAAGCTCTTTATGTATTTAATAAATTATTGTTGATATGGAGGATACATCGATAATTATCTGTTCATTATTAATATAAGTCAACTCACTATTATTATTATTTTTTTACCTTGCTCAGTACATTTGGTTATATTGATGATATTTGGGTTCAACCAATACGATTGGTTGATATCGAGACTTCGGGGTCATCTGGGGAAGGGTGAGAGGTCACTAGTGAGCGGGAAAAAGGAGAGAAAGGGAAGAGACAAAGGAGGAGAGTGCGTTATTCTCTCTAGAGATCGCCCAGCTAAATGATGTTGAGACATTTACTTCTTAGTTGTTTGACGGCTAAAGGAGTGCGGGAGAGAGTGTATGTGGGGCCGGTTTTATTGGTGTTTCTGTTTGTGTCTGGGATGTTGTGGGCGGAAACCTCAGTCTTCTCTAGGGATGGGTATCGTTTGGGTTTTATCCGATACCGGTGCCTATTCGGTACTTTTCAAACGGTTCCGGTGCTAAAACGGTTCTCAAACCGGTACTTAAAAAAACGAAACGGCACACACTTGCATTAAGCAGAAAGTCAGCGGACACTGAGTTGAATGGCAACGGTGTTTTCTAGCCTACTTGATATGCAAGATTTACGGTTGGCATCAATTACTCGACTTACCCGAAGAGGCTGCTGTGAGTGCTGTGACTGATGCATATCTTTTTAAAATTACAAATAATTGTAATTACTCACTGAAAGCAGGCAGGCACGCATCATGGCGCAACATTACTGCCAAAGTCATATTAAGTAATATAACTCATGTGCGCAAGGCAGCCACAGGAGAGTTTTGAAAAGAAGAAGTATTTGAAGCGAATAACGACTCTGTTTTTGAGTTGTTTATTTGGTTTTTGAACAGCAAGTTTTGGATGCATGCATCGGCTTTGAGTTTGTTTGTTTGTTACTTTAAAATTACATTCGCTCGCAACACACACACACACACACACACACACACACACACACACACACACACACACACACACACACACACACACACAGACAGACGCACATGTTCATTCACGTTCACCCACTACAACCTGCCGATCTTCAATCAAAACAACATCAAGTAAGCGATGCCACAGCGCGTTGACAAGTCCGTCCCGAGTCTCGAGGCGCCCATAGGCTTTATGGTTTATATGTTTGAAAGCCGTGACACACTCTTTTACCAGTTGGCCTGAAATACCACGCCTCGCAGTCATGGACCTATAAAGAAAGTCGTAGTCGTACCATGCTTGTTTACCGCAACATTGAGAAGGGTCCCGTCTGAAACAGAGTCGCGCAGCGCTGCGTTCCGAACGTTGTGTAATCAAATACACCGGTATGGCGGTAGGCTATATTAAAAAATCATATCCTAACGAAAATACACACCGTTATTCAGTGAGAACCGGTATAGCGCCCAGCACTAACGCAAGTTGACGCAGCAACACCATGGGGGCGGGGCAGGGGGCGTTAGAAAACGTCAGGCACCGTTATGAGGCACCGAAATGTGTGTTCTTATTCGATCTCGTTAGAACCGTTTACGTCGGAACCGGTTCCCTACTGGAACCGAGTTTTGGTGCTCAACCCTAGTCTTCTCCGCTCCCTATAATGGTAAGGGGACATTTTCTTGCACGTTTTAAGAGTGAAGAGTCTATTGTGTTGCAACACTTAGCCCATACAGGCCTGCAACGTTTATGACGGCATATCATTGACAAAAGGCGCCAGCAAACATGACTTTGTGCAGGCGAACATCTAACAAATCCGTGTGCACAAATCATTATTGTAAACACTTTAACTGCACTTGCGCTCAGCAGTTCTCTGATCGCGAGGGCAACAATAAGCCTGTGAGGCAGAAACAATTCATTGAGCGTGCACGTTAAATGAAGCACAACTCAACTGACACACCTGCACACACAAATGCTGTCTTTGCTCTCGTGCTCGCAAACTGTTTTACTGCTCGCTCTGATATTTTTCTCCTCTCATCTCTGTACATAATATTGGATTAAAACTTCTCATACAAACCACCTAGATGCACTAATAACTTGTATTACAATACAATACACAATATACTACAATAAATGTCATATTAATATACAAATGGCTTTTAAAACCCTACAAAACAACTATTAAATACCAAACATTTTACACCCAATATACAATAAGTTAAGGATCTAATGTATTGACTAATATATTTTTGTTAAGTTATTAAAGCATCTCTAATGAAATATTTCAACACAATTCTTTCATAATGTTTAAAGAAAATGTGTTATTTTAAACACAGTTTCTTGTTATTCTTGTATTTTAAACATGTTTATTTTGTTTTAAGGCTGAATAGCTGTCATCTGTCAGAGAGATGCTGTGAAGCTCTGGCCTCAATTCTCAGCTCCAACTCCTCTATTCTGAGAGAGCTGGACCTGAGTACCAATGATCTGCAGGATTCAGGAGTGAAGCTGCTCTCTGCTGGACTGGGGAGTCCACACTCTACACTGGAAACTCTCAGGTCAGTTATCACCCTCTTCTTCAAACTGGCTATTCTAGCTTCCAGTAAGTGCTGCTCCTGCCTGATACATTTCTGTTGCTCTTTCCCTGCTGACAAAACACTTCCTGGTTCTACACAATGTCAGAACCTGTGAAGAAACGGTCTTAGCGTACCAAACACAGCAGAATTCTCCTGACTCTAACTGTTAGAGTCTAACTGTTAGTAATTGTTCAGTTGGAGTCTAACTGAACAATGTCTCATTGAGTTGTAGCTATTGAGAAAGGAGCTTTTGTTTAAGACCCTGTTTCACATTCAAGTGAAGGAAGTTCTGCTGTCTGTGATGATGTAATCTCCCCACTTCCTTTTCCTGTTCTCAGACTCTCAGGGTGACACAGCTTTGTCTCCATGAAGTATCAATAAAGCTTGTCCTCCCAATGGAATGAATACACTTTATAAATGTGGTTACTTTAGTACAAACTGCTCTCAACCAGATACAATAAAGTGTGTGTGTGTGTGTGTGTGCGTGTGCGTGTGTGTGTGTAGGTTGTCTGGCTGCCTGGTCACACAGGAAGGCTGTGCTTCTCTGGCCTCAGCTCTGAGCTCCAACCCCTCCCATCTGAGAGAGCTGGACCTGAGTTACAATCACCCAGGAGACTCTGGAGCTGCGCTGCTCTCTGCTGGACTGGAGGATCCACGCTGGAGACTGGACACTCTCAGGTATGGAGAGGACAGCACACCGCTCAGGGACAAAGTCTCCTACAAGGATTCATGCCGCTGCTAGATGAAGTGGTTTAAAAAGGCAGCTGTCACTCATGTTGTGTAGAACGTTATGAGACAGCAGATGATGAAGGTGAATGTTTCAACATGCTGCTTTCACTTTGATTCCCCCCCAGTGTGGAGCACGGTGGATTGTGGAGGCTGAAACCAGCTCTAAAGAAGTGTATGTGTCTGTTTGATTCATTACATCACACACTCACTATTGAGATGGAAAGTCCATCCACACAGCAGGAAGTGAGGTCACATCCTACTGGGAATGAAGATGATGGCTGACATCATGTATCTTACGTATATTAATACTGTCCACCATCACAGTTAAACCTGCTTGTATAAAATCCAGCAGGTATTACATTGTTACATTGAGGGGGGGCGACGGGGCTGAGGGGGAGGACTAGGGGTGGGGGGGGGGGGGGGGCGGACCGGGCTGAGGGGGAGGAGTGAGGGGGGGGGGGGGGGGGGGTAAGGGGCTGAGGGGGAGGACTAGGGGTCGGGGGGGGGGGGGAGGACTAGGGGTGAAGGGGCTGAGGGGGAAGACTAGGGGTGAGGGGGGGGGGGGGGGGGGGGGTTGGGGTGGGGGGGGGACCAGGCTGAGGGTGGGGGGGTGAAGTGGTGGGGGGTGAAGGGGCTGAGGGGGAGGACTAGGGGTCGGGGGGGGGGGGGGAGGACTAGGGGTGGGGGGGTGAAGGGGCTGAGGGGGAGGGGGGGTGATCGAGTTAGGGGCCGGTGAGGGGGAGGGGATGGGGTGAGAGAGAGGGGGCTGAGGGGGGGGGGGCTGAGGGGGAGGACTATGGGGGAGGGGGAGGGGGGATGACCGGGCTGAGGGGGGGGCTGAGGGGGAGGGGGAGGGAGGTGACGGGGCTGAGGGGGGGTGGAGGGGGAGGGAGGTGACGGGGCTGAGGGGGAGGACTAGGGGTGAGGGGGAGGGGGAGGGAGGTGACCGGGCTGAGGGGGGAGGAGTGTGGGGGTAAAGGGGCTGAGGGGGAGGACTAGTTGGGAGGAGGGGGGGGGGGACCGGGCTGAGGGGGGAGGAGGGTGGGGGTGGGGGGTTGAAGGGGCTGAGGGGGAGGGGGGATGACCGGGTTAGGGGCCGGTGAGGGGGAGGGGAAGGGGTGAGAGAGAGGGGGCTGAGGGGGGAGGAGTGTGGGGGTGGGGGGGTGAAGGGGCTGAGGGGGGGTGACTGGGTTAGGGGCCTGTGAGGGGGAGGTGAAGGGGTGAGAGAGAGGGGGCTGAGGGGGAGGACTAGGGGGGAGGGGGAGGGGGGATGACCGGGCTGAGGGGGGGGCTGAGGGGGAGGGGGGTGACCGGGCTGAGGGGGGGGGAGGGGGAGGGGGAGGGGGAGGGAGGTGACAGGGCTGAGGGGGAGGACTAGAGGTTAGGGGGAGGGGGAGGGGGGGTGGCAGGGCTGAGGGGGGGGACCGGGCTGAGGGGGGTTGGTGAGGGGGAGGGGGCTGAGGAGGGGGGGGGGGGGGGCTGAGGGGGAGGGGGCTGAAGAAGAAGAGAGAGCGATCACAAAAAGAAAGAGAATAAAAAGAAGAGCAGCCTGGATCCAAGGAGAGATGTTTGTTGTTGATGTATTCATAATATTGTTGTTGATGTATTCATAACAATGTTGTTGGTGTTTTCATAACGTTATTGTTGAGGTGTGTGTATCTATGTATGTGTACATATGTATATGTATGTATGTATGTGTTCATATCTATGTATATGTACACAGAGCGCAGGAGAACAGTACTAGTGATGATGATGATGATGAGGATGAAGAATGGTTCAGCAGCTCATCATGTCTGGTTCTCCCTCAGATGCCTGTGACCTCACACTGGACCCCAACACGGCCAACAGACGACTCTCTCTGTCTAAGGACAACAGGAAGGTGACGTGGGTTGGAGTGGGCCAGTCGTATCCGGATCACCCAGACAGATTTGACTCCTGGGACCAGGTGTTGGGTAGAGAGGCTCTGACTGGCCGCTGTTACTGGGAGGTAGAGTGGGAAGGATGGGTTGGTATAGGAGTGACATACAGAGGAATCACAAGGAGAGGAGAGGGTGATGACAGCGCGCTTGGACTGAACAACAAGTCCTGGAGTCTTTATTGTCATGATGGTCTTTACTCTGCCCGGTACAACGGTATAAAGACATGCCTCCCTCTCCCCCACGCTGGCTCCACCAGAGTAGGAGTGTATCTGGACCGGCCTGCTGGCTCTCTGTCCTTCTACAGAGTGTCCCCAGGTGGAGGAGGGTCCTCAGACACACTGACACACCTCCACACCTTCTGGTCCTCCTTCACCCAGGAGGACCTCCTCCTGGGGGTCTGGGTACGGTGGTGGCGGACCCCAGCGGGGGGGTGGCTGGGGTCCTCAGCGTCTGTGTCAGTTGTAGAAAAGAAATCGGGTCAGCGAAAAAAAGTGAAAAAAATAAATAAAGTGCAGGCCGGCTGCGGCGCACACACGCATACACGCACACACACACACGCACATACACGTACACGTACACGTACACATGCCCGCACAAACATACACGCACACACACACATGCATGCACACACACACACACACTGAGAGGACTGATGACTCAGTTTCTCTGTGGCAGTTATATTCTCTCACAAACACATACACGCGCACATACACACACTCAGACACACATAAACACACACAAACATACACATACACACTGTGGCAGTTAGTCTCTCTCTCTCTCTCTCTCTCTCTCTCTCTCTCTCTCTCTCTCTCTCTCTCTCTCTCTCTCTCTCTCTCCCCCTCCCTCTTCCGCCCTCTCTATCTCTCTTTCTTTCTCTTCTGGTATAGCATGATAAGCCGTGAAAAGACTTAAGATATCCCATAGTTAGATAAGCACATTTATTATTTGAAATGTACATAAAATACCTATTGATGGTTAACCTTTGCATATTTTCAGACTTCACCAGTTTTGGTCTTAAGGGCTCTTATCATCATTTTTGTCATAATCATGATTTACGACCTGATTTAAAGCAGATTTAATATTTTATTCATAATAAGCAAGAGGTCTGTGGGATAATGTTGCTTGTTGTAAATTACTTTAGGCTGAATCTTGATTCAGGTACCAAGCAGCCACAGAACATGTTCAGTTATTAAAGATATGTGCACACCTGTTGATGATTTGTAAAGTCTGCTGCTTCTATTGTTTTAGCCCTTTTGTTTTTTGTGTACATGCAAGGGTCTATTTTTCAGTAAAGGGACATTAGAACCCCCTATCGCCTATTGACAATTACTTAAGATAGGACGTCCCTCCCTCAGCCTCAATTGACTCCCATTAATTTCCCCGAAAGTCACATAATCCTGATTTACAACCTGATTTAAAGCAGATTTTATATTTTAGTCATAATAACCAAGAGGTCTATGGGACAATGTTGCATGTTGTAAATTACTTTAAACTGAATCTAGATTTTTAATGTTCTGTTGGGAATCAAGCGGTCGCAGAACATGTTCAGTTATTAAAGATACGTACACACCTGTTGATTTGTAAAGTCTGCTGCTTCTATTGTTTTAGTCCTTGTGTTTATTGTGTACATGTAAGGGACTATTTTTCTGTCTTATTTGTTAATGAAGCATAATTGCAATAAACAACTCAGTGGATCCAACTGAATGTTCTCGTGTGTTCAGCCGATGATTTCTTGTTTTATTAGTGAATAATGCTTCCAGGGACCTCCTCCCTGGGTTTTGGTTGGGGGGGGGGGGCCTCAGTGTCTCTGTGTCGGTTGTAGAAAGAAACCACAGACAGACGGCCGGAAACTCTCTCTCTCTCTCTCTCTCTCTCTCTCTCTTTCTTTCTCTATCTCTTTCTCTCTCTCTCTCTCTCTCTCCTCGTCTCCCTCTCCCCCCCGTCTCCGAAAGAGACCCAACACCAACCCAACCCCACTGAATGAACACATAATGAAAGGTTCCTTCAAGGTAGGTTGGTACAACCTAATTCATCCTTTCACCACAGTGAACACTGTGACACACTGAATATAGTACTAAGAGAGAGAGAGAGAGAGAGAGAGAGAGAGAGAGAGAGAGAGAGAGAGAGAGAGAGAGAGAGAGAGAGAGAGAGAGAGAGAGAGAGAGAGAGAGAGAGAGAGTGTGTGTGTGTCCCTGTCTCCACTAGAGTGCGACAGGGGCACAAATCTAGATCCCTGGTGCAACATGGTGACCAAACAAGAATAGAAGGCCAGGCAAGAGCAAAATCAAAAGGGCTAAAAACAATCAGATGAGTAAAAGCAGAAGAGAACAGTGGATCTGGTGATAAAAACAGGTTCAACCAGGGGGGGTTAGAAGTGGGCTCCCCCCACAGCAATGGGGGGTGGTGAGTGGAGAGTCCTTAGTATGGATTGGTGAGTCTCTGACTCAGTTTGTGTCCCCCAGGTGGTGATAGTCCGGGGGCCCTTTTCCTGAGGCCTGCTGGGGCTCAGTGGGGGCCCGTGATTGGCTTCTCCAACCAACAGGGAAGAGTTCTTCTGTGGTTCTGCTGTGTTCTGGAGGTCTCCTGGGAGCTGGTTCACATGCCCTACTTAAAACTCCCCAGGTAAGAGCTTACCAAAGGAAAGTAAAAGGAATAAAAACATAAAAACATTAAACAACTCGGCCCGGCGAAGATATTTGTACACAGTAATGGAAGGGGCACAACATGTGGCCTGCGTGTCACCTGGGTCTTTCACATCGGCCCACGCGGAAAATATGGGGACATGTTTTGAAGGATAATTTAAGATATGTTCATATTAATGACAAACTTTATAGAATTATGTTAAATTCATAACTACACCTGATATCACTTCAGTTAAATGAGCAGCCATTATTAAAAGACAAAATTGTTGATTACATAAACCATAGTCACTCTAATGTCACGTTGCACTACCATTAATAATAAGTAATGAAAAAACTAAACTTGTGTTCTGCTCCCTAAAGTTACTCTGCACTCTGTTCCACGTATTTAACGAACATATATCATGAAACACACAACTACTTGAGATGCCTATCAGTAGTCCGTAACTCATGGGCGTAATCCCACATATAGTAAGGTTAATGTGAGCTTTTTGTCTCGAACACACACATGTCGTTAATTAGGAGAATAAATCTGTCTGTAGGGTCGCTGGTTCATCAGGTCGGTCCCTTTGGCTAAAAACGTTTTCTAAAAGTACATTTCAAATGTATGCAGATGAAAATACGTTTTTTTAATGGATTATCTATTTTAACTCCTCTCTAAAGGGCACCTACCAAATCTTCTCTTGCGCTCCCTCCGGTCCAAAGACGTGTACTCAGGTTCCTCAGAGAGTCCAGGGTCCGGTTCAGAGATGGTAGCCATGGTTCCTCCCTGACAGCTTCAGACACGTCTGCTCTCAGGAGTCGGTTCTGCTATATCATCTGGAAAAAACACGTTGCATGTTTTAATTCTGAGGAGTCGTCAGCCTGCAATCTGATATCATCAGTGTCAGGAAGTGACAGTGGTGACACTCTTATCAGAGTGAAGACACTCTTCACACAGACTCATGCAAGCACAAACAGACACAAGATTATTTTTCATTGAATATAAATATACAACGTACATAGGTATAATACAGCAGACAGCGTAGTGGACATGTCTAGGAGCCAACTACAGATTTGTATTCATATTTGAATACAACTTAAGTCACCACATTATGGGAACGGCAGAATTAGTTTGTTTTGTTGACGTTGTCTGTGTCTGTGTGTATGTTTGTGTGTGTGTGTGGGTAAATGTACTTATCCCAGGAGCAAGGCCTCATAAACACACGCACACACACACACGCACGCACACACGCACGCACGCACGCACGCACGCACGCACGCATGCACACACGCACACACACACACACACACACACACCTTTGCTGTTGTGCAAGCTGTGATGGACACTTGTAGACCAACACTATTCTCAATTCAGTCCATACTAATTTTATTTAAAATATTTACAAGCCAGGACAACATGTTAGTGTTCGGCTGTTGGTGGAAACTAGAATAGATCTCACTGAACCAGATAATCTTAACCAGATCTATTCAACAAGCTATTTTGTATTGCAAGAGAATATCATCAAACTATCATCATTATCCTTTATAACAAGGCTAATATAGTTATGGGAATGAAGGATAATAAAAAATCAAGCTGTTGAGAATTATTTTATTAAACCTTCATTATAAGGCTTACATACTAATAGCAATGAAGAAACTTATTTATCTTAATTTCCTCCTTTGCACCGCTGCATATCCAGATACGTAGAGCTATAGGACGCTACACCCTGAGTCTTGTCATCTGTGGTCTGTGTGTGTGTGTGTGTGTGTGTGTGTGTGTGTGTGTGTGTGTGTGTGTGTGTGTGTGTGTGTGTGTGTGTGTGTGTTGTCAGATCCGTCAATTCTACCACCCCCTACATGGCGATGCTAGTGAAACCTGTATCCCGTAACGGTTGTAACAGGTTGGTGAGGAGATTCGCTCAGCCCCTAACTACCTTGTATCAGACGCCTATCCCTCTTACCTCGGTGCCCCACCCCTGGGCATAACCCGTAGCCAGGAATGTGGCAGACCGATCACGTCTGTTATGATAGCTCTCCTCTGGGATCCGTGCACTTGGTGAATTTGCTGAGATGTTTTAGGAGTTTGGTATGACTAACTCCCGGGATACGTTTGATTTCTTTGTACTAGGTAACCTCTTAGATCCACGATGCCTATACTAGAACAGTTAGTTCGTTCACTGAAGCTCTAACCTACACTCCTCCGTAGCAGGTCCTTGGAATGATTGAAAAGGAATGGTTTGAATATAGTTTTATTTGCAGGATTAATATCTGGGACATTGCAGCAAGCGGTGAAGGCCTTCAAAAAAAACATGTTAATACATATAATATAGTGACTAATAAAATGCCGTCAGTGACACTTCTAAATAAGTGACATAAAATACATCTGGAACACATCTTGGTGGGTTTGTCTACGATAATTTCGATTCCGGTTTTCTCACCTCTCTAAACTACGTCCAACACTCCCCTCAGCTGTGTGAAGAGAAAGGCCGTTGTTCCCTTGTCGTCGGCCCTCGCACTGATTCAGATTGGGGAGGGTGAGCTGCGCTGGAATGTTGCTCCGATGTCCCCTATCTGATACGGGCCGCTCCGTGTCCTCGAGAAGTGAGCAGCGCTGGTGTTCCACGCCGGTTTTGACAGAGGAAAAGAGAGGGAATCCCTATCTCTCCTATAATATAGTGCCTAATAAATTGGGTTTGTTCATAAAGCTGATTTAGTCTATAATAATTTCGATTCCCGATTCTTACCTCTCTACACTACGCTTCTCCGGTGTCGACAGTAGGCACGGAGGGTCGGTCTCATCAAATGGTCCCACAGCCAGGATATTCTCATCAAATGGTCCCACAGCCAGTAGTCTTCTTTGCCCCGGTGGGCTAAGACACGCATATCTGTAGCGTGTTGGAGAGAGGATGTCCTAATTTTTCTAAGTCCGAAAGTCCGGAGATCGGATGTTCTAATCTCTCTAAGTCCGAAAGTACGGAGATCGGATGTTCCAAGTTTTCTGAGTTATCTAAGTTTTCTAAGTCCGAAAGTCCGGAGATCTCAAAGGGCCAAGGGCCGCCCCGCATGGAGCCCCCGTCGGGACGGTGTCTCTATCTCTCTGTCTCATACAGCGCCTTTTATCTAAAACTTTCACTGTCAGCCCCGCCCTCTTTCTTACTCAAGCAGCTGGCCATCAGGTCACTCTGACCTGGTATTTTTCCACCTCGCCATGGCAGAGATTCTCTCCGGCACGTAGGCCTACTCTCAGGCACGTTCTCTCCGGCACGTACGCCTACTCTCAGGCACGTTCTCTCTGGCACGTACGCCTTCAGATTGTTGTTACTTGTTCCACAAATTATACTAATAAGTAAAATACACCCTATAATGATAAACAATACAACAATACAACATATCATAAGTGTAAGATAAACTATACAACAATACAACATGTCATAAGCGTATGACAACATCATTTCGCCCACAAGTGCTGTAATCTTTCTAAGTGCTTTCTTCCATAACCGATTATGTCTAAACAACATGATAAATCTTATAGTGAATAATAGATATAAAAGAAAAAGATAGATGTATGATGATAATAAAACAATAAACACCTTATAATGAATGATAGATATTAAAGAAAGAGATAGATTCATGATGATACTAAAACAAAGAAGCAAAGAAAATGATTGTTATATGATGATACTAAAACATGATAGAATATTTTATGATATTTAACTGATACATGCCTAAACCTGATACATGAGTAACACTGACATAAGTAAATCTATTCCTCTTCAGTCCATCAGTCCCCGCTGGTAAAACCCCCACCTTTCCCAAGGCCTTGGAAATTTTCCAACAGCCCCCATCTCCCTCTCCCTCATCTGCCCACAGACCTCTCCACCTCCTCCCTGTCTCCTGGACTCTAAGAAATCGACATTACTTGACACCCCCTCCTTGATTTCGATAGAGTCCCTTGGAGACAACGCATACATTACACATCCATAGGTCCCCGAAGCAATCCGGGGCAGGACGACTTGGCGGGAAGTGAGGGGTGACAGTCGGGCGGGGATGGGGACAATCTACCGGCCATCGTGGTTCCTAGTCTTCCCTAATATTTTGTAGCTTTGAGTTGGCTCACACCTTGTACCCCCTTCTTCTTTAACAGAACGGTGTTTTGATCTATTATCTGCTTCACTATATCTTGTACCTCGTACTTCGGTTTCACTGCGGTCCCGGAGAGATGGTCTCTTGCTTTCACCCAGACTCGTTGCCCGACCTGGAATGGTCCCTTCCGTTCAGACCCTACTCGTTTTAGATCTTGGCTCCTCCCCACCTCTGTGGTCGCGTAAGGCCGTTGGTTCAGTTCCTGGGAGGGGGCTGTCCTATCTTGACGGTGTCTGTCATTCAAAGACCGCCCAATTTCCACCAATCGTGTACTCCAATCCTTGGTGTTCTCGTTTTTCCCTATCCACAGTTTCACCAGACCTATGGTACGCTTCACCACGGCGTTGGCTTGGGGGGTATGGGGAGGCGAGTATATCCGAGCCACACCATGTTGCTGACACCATTGATCGACTTGATCGTTGCGAAGATGGGAGCCGTTATCGGTTCTTAACTCCTTGGGAACCCCCAAATCACTACAGACCTGGGTCAGCATGGTGACCACACTATTGCCATTAGCAGACCTAACGGCTCTGGTAGTCACATATCCTGACATGGAATCCACCAGCACTATTAGATACTTCTCTCCCTTCTTGCCTGTGATCCCCATGGGACCGGCTACATCCATGCAGACCGATCCCCAGGGCACAGTGCTCTCAATAGTGAGGCCTTCACTACGCTGCCCTCTACGGCCAGCGTTGTATTGACCACAGTTTACACATTCCTGTATAACCTCGCGGACCCTTTTCTCCTTGATACATAGGTTGTGAATCTCCAACTCCCTCCGCGTAGGCCTGGCTCCGGCGTGGCCCAATCCCTCATGGATGGCCAGCACGACCTCCTTTACGGATTTTTCCGGAACGACTCTGCCCATGGGGCTGTCTTCCCACTCCTCGATCCCGACGAACACAACCTTTCTCAGTTGTACATAACGATCCACCTCCCGGTTCCCCTGTCAGTGTTCCCCCTCCTTGGTATGGGCCTTCTGATGGACAACTTCCAGTTCCATCGTGTGTCTCAACTGGGATATCTTGGTCCATAATTCAGAATGCGCGACTTGTTTCCCCTTGGCCCCCTCAAACCCATTTTCTTCCCAGATTTCGAGATCTTCCTTCAAGGCCTGGTAGCAGTAGCGACTGTCCGTTATTATTCTTGCTACTGTAATATGTCTTTTCTCCAATTCTAGGAGGCTCTCAAGGATCGCGGTCACTTCTCCGACCTGTGCGCTCCCTGTAGCCTTCCCTCGCTGGCGATATCGTTCCTCGCCGTTTTGTTTTAGGATGAACCCCCAGTAGGCTAATAAGTCCTGACCCTTCCGAGACCCATCTGTGAACACTGTCCATTCGTAATGTTTTTCTGGTGGGGGGTCCCCATCATTGATTTTTCCAGGGTTAAGATGGGTTGGGCCTATCTCAAGGTCTGGGTCCAAGAGAATATCTTCCCATCTTCCCCACCTTGTGTTGGTGGCCTTTGTACTTTCGACAGTGCCTTTCCTCAAGAACCGATGGACATTACTCTGGGTGATGATTTGGATTTGTTGTCCTTGTGCTAAATCTTTCAACGAGCTCCAATATCTCGCTATTACCGCTAATTCTTTCTCCTCCCCTGGGAACTTCTGCTCCACCGTGGTTAACACATAACTCCACAGGGTGATTAGTTGTTTTCCCTCATTCCAAACAGTCACTACCGCTTCATTATCCTCTACATTGATCTCTGCCATCAATCGGGTCGAGGGGTCACGGGGCTGTAGTCGCACTGCCTCTGTAATCGCCCCTTTTAGCCCTTCTAAGTTGTTTTGATCTGTAGCTGCCCACGCAAACCCTCTTTCCTCTGTTTTGCGCAGCCGGGCATACAGTGGTCTAGCAAACTTCTGATATCCAGGGACATGATCCCTGACATAGTTGCAAAGGCCCAATATTTTCTGTAGGTCTTTGATGGACGCGGGGGGAATTATTTGCTCAATTTTACTCCTATACCCGTCTGATAGTCCTAAATCTTCCGAAATCTGAAAACCTAAATATGTCACCTGGAATTTCCCGAACTGGCATTTTTTCAGATTGAGTTTTAGGCCGGCTGATGACAGACGCTGTATTATCTCGTCCAACCTCTGCAGGTGCTCTCCCTCTGTGTCATCCGCGATAAACACATCATCTATGTAGATGGTAACATCTAAATCCCTCAACACCTCCATCACGGCAGACTGAAACACATTAGGAGAGTTTTTGTACCCCTGGGGTAACCTCTGCCACACATATGCTTTTCCTTTATGGGTCAAGGCTGTTTTCCCCTGTGATTGTCTAGCCAGCGGCAAGGAGAAGAACCCATTTGCCAGGTCAATGCACGTTTTGAATTTCTTGACCTGCAGCGTCTTCAGCGTTCCCTGAGGGTTGATCAGGCTGGCTTTGTTTGCTACCGTTCTTCTGTTCAGGGCCTTGAAGTTTATCACCGGCCTCCAGGAACCATCGGGTTTCTTAACTGCCTGTATGGGACTATTTGTCATCGGATTCTGCTCCTCACGCAATATCTGAAGTTTGGTTAACTCTTTTACTATTAGGTCCATCTCCTCGACCGCGCCAGGGTGTAATGGATATTGCCTTACAGCCGGATGCACTCCTCCAATTATTGCGTGTGTATATTGTGCTGGTAGGCTCCCACAGTCGTTCTTGAAATGGCTAACTTGTGCTTTTTCTAACATTCCCCGTAACCTCGCTTTCCCCTCCAATGATAAATAACTTTCCTCTACTTTCTCTATGATGACTGCTGGCACATCCACAACCTTATACCATCCTTGGTGCCTGGAGGGCCTTGCTACGTGGTGAAAGTGGAGTATTTCGTTCCGCACCCTCGCTAATTTTTTCCTCATGGGTTGGCGTGATTTCTTCGATTTGGTTTCAGGATGCTTAGCTTCCGAGATCAGACGAGATCGGGCGTGCCTAAGGTGGTATGGCCGTAAGCAATTATAGACTTGACCATATTAGCTTTTATACAGGAGGAGGACGTAAGGAGTGAGAGCGCTGCCGTGGCCAGAGACGGGACTAGTAAAGAAACAATGATTAGATCCATAATGAATGAATGAATAGGTTATTCCAGACTCAGAGTTACATATTTGAACGCAATGCATTACACTGCTTGGGCGTCATCGTTTGCGTGATCTTTTGAAGAAACGTAGCGTTGCAAAACCTGGGATGGACTAAGGTGGACCGCCGTCATTGCAGCTCTCTGCTACGTCACTACACTGTCCACATGTTTCACAAATAGAGTTTGAGGAGACGTCGTCAGAGTCTGTATGTTGCTTAGATTCTCCAAAACAGTGGGCGCTATAGATCAGCGCACGGTAGGCCATTGCATCCAATGAGCTCGAGTTGAAAAAGTATATTGCTTACAGCACCTGGTATTCCCAGGCGGTCACCCATCCAAGTACTAACCAGGCCCGACGCTGCTTAGCTTCCGAGATCAGACGAGATCGGGCGTGCCTAAGGTGGTATGGCCATAAGCAATCATAGATTTGACCATATTAGCTTTTATACAGGAGGAGGACGTAAGGAGTGAGAGCGCTGCCGTGGCCAGAGACGGGACTAGTACAGAAACAATGATTAGATCCATAATGAATGAATGAATACGTTATTCCAGACTCAGAGTTACATATTTGAACGCAATGCATTACACTGCTTGGGCGTCATCGTTTGCGTGATCTTTTGAAGAAACGTAGCGTTGCAAAACCTGGGATGGACTAAGGTGGACCGCCGTCATTGCAGCTCTCTGCTACGTCACTACACTGTCCACATGTTTCACAAATAGAGTTTGAGGAGACGTCGTCAGAGTCTGTATGTTGCTTAAATTCTCCAAAACAGTGGGCGCTAAAGATCAGCGCACGGTAGGCCATTGCATCCAATGAGCTCGAGTTGAAAAAGTATATTGCTTACAGCACCTGCTATTCCCAGGCAGTCACCCATCCAAGTACTAACCAGGCCCGACCTTGCTTAGCTTCCGAGATCAGACGAGATCGGGCGTGCCTAAGGTGGTATGGGCGTAAGCAATTGTAGACTTGACCATATTAGCTTTTATACAGGAGGAGGACGTAAGGAGTGAGCGCGCTGCCGTGGCCAGAGACGGGACTTGTACAGAAACAATGATTAGATCCATAATGAATGAATGAATACGTTATTCCAGACTCAGAGTTACATATTTGAACGCAATGCATTACACTGCTTGGGCGTCATCGTTTGCGTGATCTTTTGAAGAAACGTAGCGTTGCAAAACCTGGGATCAGGGCTGTAGTGGAGGGTAAACGCACGTAAACGCCGTTTACGCACCTCTGGAATTTAGGAAATAGCGTTTACGCACCTCTAAATAGCGTTTACGCACCTTAAAGTTCCCTGTGCCTTGTATTCTGCCGTTGGAGTAATCGGAAATAAATTCAGCATCATTTTAAAACACCTAAGACAAGGTTTCATATTGTTGAACAAATAAACGCTGTAATCTGAATCATTTTCATTTGCGCTGTAGGCCTATGCTATTATGGTCTGTGACCCTCCAATCAGTGCCTTGCGGCTGCGGCAGCGACACCAATCAGGATCCAGGAAAATATGTAAACAGGAAGTATGTAAACACATGGCCCTGCGCGTTGTGGATTATCATGCCTGCCTACCTGTCATTAATTAGCCATGGATATCAGGCGATTTTTGAAGAGACCTTCGAGTGCTTCCACTCCAACAGATGCCCGAAAAAGGCCTGAAGTACAAAGTAAGACTGAAGATGATCAATTCACATGAGTTGTTTTTGTGATTTATAAATCAATTTTACTTGACGAACTATTAAGTGACTACGAGCATTCAGATTGGCCAATGCGTAGTCATGCTATCCGTGTACTGCCCACGTCAAAATGAGTGAAAGTCAGTCAGAGTTTTTCTATCCATATTAAACTCCGGTTTCGGCGTATCAACTTCGCTATAGCTTGGCCGCTATGTTAAAGCCTCAATTTGGAGATGTGAGGTTGGCGGTTGCAGCCGTGGACTCCGCGGCTGAACCGTGGATCGGGCGGATGACGCGACAAAAAAATATATTTTAATTAAATTCGGGCAGTTGGCGGTTAAACCAATAAAAATATAAATATTTATAAATATTTGTATTTTATATATTATAAATATTTTTATTTTATTATTTATTTTCTTTAAAGTTATTTTCCCAGCAAACTGGCCTGTTCCCTAGAGGAGCAGTATGGGGAATCCAAGTTGAAACAACTTGCCCAAAGGTTCAGACTTGATGACAGAAAAATTCTTGAAGGCTATAGGGATTTTAAGGATAACTTAAGCATCATTCCAGAAAACCTTGCACCACTCCTGAATATCGACCATCTCATTCCAGTTAGCACTGCTGAGTGTGAGAGGGGTTTCAGCTTAATGAACATCATAGTGTGCCCCCTGAGATGCAGTCTGCACTTGGTCACAGTGTCGTCCTTGATGTTTATTCAACTGAATGGCCCACCACTCAGCCACCACAAAGTTCAATCCAACACGTATGTGAAGTCCTGGCTGGTGAAGCACAGGGGAGCCATGAACCCCAGAACACGCCCCTGCAAGGCAGGACCTGACGTGGAGGACAAGGAGGCCCTCTGGGTACTACTGTGAAAAGCATGCATACTAATACACACACATACACACATGCCATAGATAGATAGTTCTTAATCTACACATACTTTTCTTTACAGTTGAAATTTGAATAACTTGAATAAACTACAAAGACATTCATTGAATGTCATTGATTGATTTAATATGACTTTAATTGATAACATAATGGAATATAGCCAGGCTAGCCTTACAGAGTCGCAACACTTTGCGTTGCGTTGTGTCGAGGTCGGTCTGATCAAAAAATTCATAGTTTACCCACCTCTAATTTGACCACTACAGCCCTGCCTGGGATGGACTAAGGTGGACCGCCGTCATTGCAGCTCTCTGCCACGTCACTACACTGTCCACATGTTTCACAAATAGAGTTTGAGGAGACGTCGTCAGAGTCTGTATGTTGCTTAAATTCTCCAAAACAGTGGGCGCTATAGATCAGCGCACGGTAGGCCATTGCATCCAATGAGCTCGAGTTGAAATAGTAAATTGCTTACAGCACCTGGTATTCCCAGGCGGTCACCCATCCAAGTACTAACCAGGCCCGACCCTGCTTAGCTTCCGAGATCAGACGAGATCGTGCGTGCCTTTTTTTTTTTTTTTTTTTCTTTCTTTATTCTTTCTCCTCTTCTCCTCCTTCTTTTCTATCAAACCAAAATAACTACAAACAATACTGGGTTAGCCAGGATGCTTTTGTAAAAACCTTCAATACACTGGCCCCTCTCCAAATCAAAAAAGTCATGGACTCAAAACACTAATTACCAAGAAATAAAAATAATCACTCATCCTGCTGACCTCTTAGCCGCACCTCCAGCCCGTAGGCGCCCCCTTCGACTCATCCGAAATCCAACTCCATTCCCCCATCGTCTCCAAGCACAACAAAAGTACTCCCCTCCACAAACCCTCCAAGGAAGTCCTCTTCCCCAACATATCTATAAACCATATTCACATCTCTTCTCATTATACTCTTAAAAACACTCCATACCTCAACTCTCTTCTCCTCATAATGGGCCAAATTCCTCCTGAGCTTGACAGCATACCTTGCGTGGCATAAAACATAATTTAACAGATTAACATTACAACCCTCCACCTTACTTATCACCCCAAACAGCCACAACTCTCTCCATTCCATTCTCTCCACAAACCCTCCTCCCCAACATCTGTTTATCAATCCTTTAATTTTCACAAAGTATCCCTCCAACTCACAACATTCAACAAACTCATGCATACACGTTTCCACCCCCACTCCGCACACATCACACTCCTTCCTCACATTCACATCAAACCTACTGATTATTAAATTGTTAAACACCCTGTTGTGCCGCAAAAGGAAATCAAAATCTTCACATTCAATACAGTTCCATTTCACTCTTAAATTCCTCCATATCCTCCTACATCCATATCAATCAACACTCTAACCCATACTTTCTCTGCAGCCGGTCTCCTCACTTCTTTCCCTCTTAAACATCTATACATGACTCTCGTTTTCAAACTCTTCAGACTCACCCTCCTTTCTCCTTCCCCCACATACATTTCTATCTCTCCTTCTCCATTCACCACAGCCTCTCTCTCAATCATCCCAACCCATTCTCTCGGCATACCCTCCTTGATCCTTTCCAACACTCCCTGTGCCGTACCCAACCATATTTCATCCCCTCTTTCCCTCACCTCGTCGACCATTACCTGTGCCCTCATGAACCCAGGTACATACTCATAAACTAAATCCTTCACCTTCCTAACCCCTGCTCTCCAAATCACCCTGTTATAAATTGTGTTCCCTTCAAATGTTATTTTTGGATTTAAAAACACTGGTTGCTCCCATACCTGCTTAACATCCTTACACTCATACTTCACACATTTCACAAACTCTCCCCACGCTCCCAACACCTCCTTATAAAACTCAGACACTCCACTCAACATACCTTTCTTTAGTTCCATATACACTCCACTCTCTCCACACCCACCGCATTTATTAATTGCTTCCCTTAAAAACACCTTCCATATATGATCCCTCTTGTCCTTTAGATATCTCACCACCATTTTCACCCTAAGTGCTTTCTTTCTCCTTTCTAAATTAATCAATTTTAACCCACCATCCTCATACTCATTTTCCATCACCTCTTAACCCTACTCCCTTTCTTGTGTATCACCATTACTAACCCTGTCGACATGCTCAGCGGCATCTCGCCCTTCTCCTCTATCCATCTAAATAACCTCTCCAGCACTGGCACTAACTCCTCCCTAAACTCAACATAAAATTCACCAATTAACCCATCTATCCCTGGACTCTTATTTCTCCCTAACCCTCCTATCGCTTCATTTATTTCACCCGTCCCTATTCCTGTCTCACACATCTCCCTATCATCATCGCTCAGCCTGGCTTTCACACTATCCAACACCTGCCTCATACTCTCCTCATCCACTTCTTCTTTCCTAAATAAATCCCTATAAAAATCTCCTACTCTTTCAGCTATCCCTACAAAATCAGTAATCATCTCCCCTCCCTTTCCTTCCACCTTTTCTAAATAATTCTTCTTCTGCCTCGTCTTTTCTAATCCTAAAAAGAATCCTGTACATTTCTCTCCCTCAATCACATATCTGGCCCAACTTCTGACTATTGCACCCATACACCTCCTCAGTTCTATCTCCTTCAGTTCATCTTTAATTCTAATATACTTCCCCAAATCATAGCCTACCACCTCATCCGCTCTCTTTGCCTCTCTAGCTAACTCTCCCTTTAACCTCCTCTCTCTCTCTCTCTCTGTATCATATTCCTGCCTCTACTATAACCCATACTCAATTCCTTTATCTCTCCTTTCAAAGTCTCCCACCACCTCCCAATGTCCTCCTCATACATTCTCTCATTCTTCCTCCTCAATATACATTCTCTCACTTTCCTTTTGTACTTTTCTTCTCTCAGCAACTCACCATTCATACACCACACGCCTCCCCCTCTCCTCTCAAACCCCTGACCTAAATTAAACCCCAACACCATGTGATCACTAAGCGCAGTAACCTTATAATCAATTCTCCCTATCCTACCTGCAATGCCATTTGTACTCAAGACTAAATCTAACCAACTCTGTTTTAACACTCCTCTCACCACTTGCCTCCTTCAAAAAACCCTCCCCTCTGGATTCCTTTCCCTCCACACATCTATTAAACCATTCACACTCATAACCTCTTTCAACAAACCTCTTGACGAGTCATCCCTGAAGAACACACTCGTAGAAGCATCCAACCTCCCACACCACACGTTAAAGTCACCCTCCACCAAACAGTTTTCCACACACATTCCCCCCAATCCCTCAAAAAAAACCCTCCTCTCCTTCACCTCATTCGGCGCATACACATTCAACAATCGACATATTTTACCCAAGTGCTCAAAAGTAATTCCTATCACCCTCCCATCACCATCATCCACACACTTCGTCACATTCTCAACCACTCCCCTTTTCACTAAAATTGCTACCCCTCTTGATTTAACACCACCATTATTCACATACATGTCCCCCATCCATTCTCTCTCAACCACCCTCATAACCTCCTCATCCCAATATGTCTCTTGTAAACATATTATTTCTGCCTCACACACCATCAAGGTTTGCTGCCTCCTGTTCCTGTCCCTTAGCCCATTAGCGTTAAAAGAAGTTATCCTGATCATTAAAAGTATAAATGAGAAGAGATTCCACACGTTATGTTATTAATTTGCACTTTTTTTCCCACTTAATCCCCCTTGCCACCGACCTTCCCTCTCCCTGTCCCACCACAGTCATTCCACTCTTTACCCCGATCTTCTCCCCTCCTTTCGCTCCGTCACCCGCGCTGCTCCGCTCCTCTCGCTCGTCCGTCCCCCTCACCGCACTGTCCGCGCTGCAGCCGTTCTCCTCCCTTTCCATCTCCTCCCGTCTCCGTTGTCTCTTCCGCTGCGCTCACGTCCTCTACCATTCCTTCCTGCTCCTCGTCCTCCTGCTCTCCTTCCCCGCCGACTCCCACGCCACTTCCTTCCGCTTCAGTCGCCTCAGCTCTGCTACCGCCTTCTCCTCCCTCTCCTCTCGGTCGCTCCTCCTCCTCGCCGACGTCCGTCTCCCGGCTCCCTCCTTCTCCTCCTTGTCGCCTCTGTTCCTCGTCTGTGCCACACTCTCTTGCGTAGTGCCCCTGTCCATGGCACCTGTGGCCACTGAACTCCGGACAGTCCCTCAGAATGTGCCCCGGTTGGATCCTACATACCTTCTCCTGTCTGTCGTGGATCACCCGGAAGTACTGGGGACCCGTAGCTGTGCTGAACTTCGTAGAATACGGCAACGACCTGACCAAGTCATTAAACTTCACTTTCAGAAACCTGGTCCCGTCTGCAATGTTAGTGCCAGGCCACATTCTTCTTTTGATCAGTGAGGCAGCTGAGACCCCCCACCCCTGTAGCTTCAGAATAACGTCATTGTCCGTGGTGTACACCGGAAGCTCCAAGAACGACACCACCGTTTCGTCACTGGTAAGCTCTTTTGCAATTATACTAACCCCTCTTATTTTGAACCCGTCCATAAGTTTCCTTTTCCCGCTGAGATGTCCCATTGTCAATTTATACTTTTTCAATCCTGTTTTACGGCACGCCATCAACTCCCCACACACCTCTTTCTTCACTCTCATGAACTCCATCACCGTTATTGGATCTTCCCCGATCAGTTCAACACTCACGGTCAGTTCTTTATCATATTTATTCTCTTTCTCTCCAGCCTCTTCTCCCCTCTGGTCTTTCTTTCCATAGTCTACTCATCCAAGCCTTTTCCGTTTCCATTTTCCGTTTCCATTATGTCCGTCCGCATGATATTCCTTCCCCAAACCAATGGGAGAATTATAGCGCTTGTGCGCCCAAAAGTTAGTGTGCGCTCAAAAGCTAGTGCCGGTCAACACATTGATATGAGTCCGGTACGTTTATGCACTAAGTGTTGACAGCCACAGAAGAGAAAAACATTGTTGCGTCACGACGAAGATTCAGGCCTGCCGACAAGCGTTGGCCAGTTCTGCTATCTGTACGCAGACAACTTCTCTAAGAAATGGATGATACCGTACTGCCAGTCGATAACCGATTTCCCCTCTTGTGTCGTTAAGCAAACTTTCATGTATCGGTTGCCACATGTACAATTGAAGTAATCTGTTTTCGGCTCATCTGTAAAGCTTCTCATGTAGGAGTGCTGATGTCCGATCACTAAGATGTGATCAAAGCAAGCTGTGGTCAAGGGTGTAGGACTATTTCACAATTTGATCACACAGCCTCAAGCGTTGCAGTCTGTTACTGTTCAAACAACTGATAGACTTGAGGTCGATAAGCACCATTGTCCTGGCCAAGCGGTTAAGCTGATGCACTAGAAATCCATTGGATCCCCCGCTCCATGATTGAAATCTGCCACACCAGTTTACCACCTCTGCTTTTAGCAGGCAGGCCAAATATCTTCATCTCTTAGGATGGCCTAGTGCAAGTCAACCTATTGATTGGCTGTATCATTAAGCAAAGCTTCAGGTATTGATAGTAGAGATGTACTGATTAATACAAAAAGGGGATGTAGCTCACTGGTAGAGTGCATGCTTCGCATGTATGAGGTCACGGGTTCAATCCCCAGCATCTCCAAATTGTAGTGAAGGTGACGTGATGATAATGAATGAATCCCTTATATAAGGTAGAAGTCAAAAATGATCCGATCAAGAAACATTGCTGAATGTTACTGTGTAAGGAATCTTTAAACAAAATGAGGGCACGCAATGCTTTACCTACCAAAAATGTTGCAGAATGCTAATGTTTGAACATGATAGAGAAATGAAATGTCGAAACTGTGTGGTTATCATTCCCTTGTTCAGCCTACACATATTACGGTGAAACTGCATGAAATCAGTGCAAATATGTTAATCTAAGCATGTAGAAGGCGCCATATTTAAAATCTGGCATTATCTGGAAAGGCACTTAGCAATCGATATTTTCTGACAACATGTTCTCAAAACATAAAATGTTAATATTTAAAGGTCTGATAGATCCGAAGACTAGTGTTGTCAGGTCCAGGTGCTGATTGCCATGGACGAGAAAACCCTTGGTGTGTTCCGAAGCATGTTTAAAATGTAAATTCTTGAGCAGTACGTTGATGTAGCTCCATGGTAGAGCGCATGTTTTGCATGTATGAGGCCCCGGGTACAAACCCCGGCATCGCCATTTGATTGGCCTACAAAAGTCATGTGAGTTCTATTTTAATCAAATGAGGTCACGCATTGCTTAACCTACCAAAGATGTTGCCGAATGCTAATGTTCGAAACAAGTGAGAGAATTGAAACTGTGTTGTCGTCAACGATACAGGTTAATCAGTGCGTGCGATTTCAAAAGCGCACGCTTTTGTGCGCTCAAAAGCTAGTGTGCGCTCAATAGCTAGTGCCGGTCAACACATTGATATGAGTACTGTACGTTTATGCACTAAGTGTTGACAGCCACAGAAGAGAAAAACATTGTTGCGTCACGACGAAGATTCAGGCCTGCCGACAAGCGTTGGCCAGTTCTGCTATCTGTACGCAGACTACTTCTCTAAGAAATGTATGATACCGTACTGCCAGTCGATAACCGATTTCCCCTCTTGTATCGTTAAGCAAACTTTCATGTATCGGTTGCCACATGTACAATTGAAGTAATCTGTTTTCGGCTCATCTGTAAAGTTTCTCATGTAGGAGTGCTGAGGTCCGATCACTAAGATGTGATCAAAGCAAGCTGTGGTCAAGGGTGTAGGACTATTTCACAATTTGATCACACAGCCTCAAGCGTTGCAGTCTGTTACTGTTCGAACAACTGATAGACTTGAGGTCGATAAGCACCATTGTCCTGGCCAAGCGGTTAAGCTGATGCACTAGAAATCCATTGGATCCCCCGCTCCATGATTGAAATCTGCCACACCAGTTTACCACCTCTGCTTTTAGCAGGCAGGCCAAATATCTTCATCTCTTAGGATGGCCTAGTGCAAGTCAACCTATTGATTGGCTGTATCATTAAGCAAAGCATCAAGTATTGGTAGTAGAGATGTACTGATTAATACAAAAAGGGGTTGTAGCTCAGTGGTAGGGCGCATGCTTCGCATGTATGAGGTCCCGGGTTCAATCCCCGGTATCTCCAAATTGTAGTGAAGGTGACGCGATGATTATGAATGAATCCCTTATATAAGGTAGAAGTAAAAAATGATCCGATCACGAAACATTGCTGAATGTTAGTGTGTAATGAATCTTTAAACAAAATGAGGTCACGCAATGCTTTGCCTACCAAAAATGTTGCAGAATGCTAATGTTTGAACATGATAGAGAATTGAAATGTCGAAACTGTGTGGTTAAGGTGATGGACTAGAAATCCTTTGGGGTCTCCCCGCGCAGGTTCGAATCCTGCCGTCAACTGTACAGGTTAATCAGTGTATGTGTAAGGGACTGTTTAAAGGATCAACAGAAATATGTTATGGTACTGCAGACCTCTTTCGTTGTCTTCCTAATCATTTGCTGAAGCATTTCTCCTGAACTGAGAGGGGTGCTGTGGGTGGGACTGTCATAGTGACTGTCTAGTTCACAGAAGAGGCAGTGTTCTAATCACATCAGTAAGTTGTATAATGTAAGTAACCTACTCAATTGGAATTCCTATAGCCGCCAGTTCTGATAGCTTAACACATGATCGGGTCAGGCTACATGAGACCTTTTTCATTGGTGTCTCAAGTAAACAATACAATAGGGGTACTGTGGCTTAGCTGGTGAAAGAGCCTGTCTTGTAAACAGGAGACCCTGGGTTCAACTCCCAGCAGTACCTACACTTTTTGCAACAGCATCATCTGGTGTAGATGTGATAAAAGTGTTTCTTGCAGTTAAAAAAAACGGAATTGTCCTAACTGGCAATCTTCCTTGTGGTTGTAAACTTGCAATCCATAAATGCAATAGACTTTCCATCAATGACAACGGCGGCAGGCAAGCAAAATTCTCTATAAAATGTATGATACCCTAATGCCAACTGATGACCTATTTGTCCCTTCTATCGTTAAGCAAAGCTTCAGGAATCGGTTTTACAGATGTACAATTGAAGTTACACAGGGGACTTCTCTCAACGGCAAAGCGTATGCTTCTCATGTAGAAGGCCTGAGGTTCAATGCCTGCCGTCTCCAAGATGTGATCAAAGCTAGCTTCAGTCAATTTGAAGACTTTTTCAAAATTAGATCAAGCAAGGCTTAACCTACCCTAAGTGTTCCATTCTGCGCCTTCAGACGTAATAGCAGCCACAGGGTTAATGGCGTTATGCATAGTGTACGGCTATAGTTTTTTTTTTTTTTTAATGCCGATAGATAGAAAATAAAATAAAATATATATATATATATATATAAAAATTATATTTAAAAAAAAAAACGTTAATTAGTCAGATATTAAATGAAAAAAAAGTTTTATTACATGCAGTTTAAAACAAAAAAAATACCCTCTCCACGAGATAAAAGAAAAAAACAAAAACACAAATCAAACTAGAACTGCAAGCAGTTATGCAGGGGTCCAAGAAGTGTGCGTTTCGCCGGCAAAACGCGACAAGAAATGTGCATTTCGCCGGCACAACGCGGAGCAAGTATTCAAAACGCTACCGTGAACAACATGTGGATATAAAGGTTTTGACTGTGGGAGCTTCGGTGTGGGAGTTATAGCCTAAAACGCGTTTTCAGAACATTCCATGGCCAAATAGGAGATAGACAATGTCGTCGTTTTTTGGCGCCGCCCTGTGGCGAAATTTTCCAAAGACAATTTTCCTTTGCCAAATAACTCCCGCCCACATTAATAATTCTTGGCCATATTTTCTATCTAGACTCGGGTTTGCCCCTTGACGGTTTCCCTTGAGTTTGAAGAACATTTCTTTGGCCAATTAGAAGATATACAATTTCCTCGTTTATTGCGCCCCCTGAGGGCGTAACTTTCCGATTTTTTTATCGAACGCCGATAAGGTTAGCACCAACATGTGTGTAAAGTTTGGACTCGATCCGATGTCTAATTTTGGATTTCTTTGGATTTTTGATTTTCCACGTCTAATTTAGCTCATAAACCAATATTCAAAACGCTACCGTTTCGTCGTCGAAGGTCCGATCAAAAAAGTGTCTATCATTTCTATGCGTGTGCGTCTGAAGATGCCGTGTGCAAAGTTTGGTGTCGATTGGTCAAGAAATGTGGGAGGAGTAGCGAAAAAACAGTTTTGCGGTTTTCGCGATTTTGCGAAAAAAAATTCTAGACGCAAATGGGCGTGGCCTAGGCCAAAAGATGCAGCAGACTCCAGTGAATATGTGGGTACATGTTTTTGAATGTGGGAGGTTCGGTGTGGGAGTTATAGCCCCAAACGCGTATTCCTTGGTATAGCGCCACCTAGTGGCCGGCAGGTCTGGATTTTGTCGTCTGCATAGTCTTCACGTACCTGGATCTAGTCATGTAATTGGTGTGTGTGCACCATTTACGGTTTGGGCTGTAGTACCACTTTCTTGGTAGGAAGTATAATAAGAAAAATCCTTACAAAAACAATAGGGATCCAACCTGTTGGCTTGGACCCCTAATAATAGCATTCACCGTGAGCTTTGCTAGTGTGTCACTCATCACAGACATCTCGGTACACAATGCCCCATAGGCATCCAGGTTAGCTTTGCAAGTAGATTCCATTAACCATAATTTTCGAGCGGTTTTAGAAGCTCTTAACGCCTCTTCTGAGCTAATTCTCGCTATGCCCTGCGTGTTGCCTCGCACAGCTGCCGCGGCCGCCAAATGCTTACGTTGAAGGACCACAATTGCACGTCCATTACTGGTTTCAGTGTTTGGGGATTCAGCAGTCATACGATCACGCGCATTTTCGAGCCTGATAGTGATGAAGGACTGCTTCGTCTGCTCTTCGAGAGCCTGATATCTACTGTCACCACGTTTACTCTGACGATCAATGGCTGAGGAGTTTACAGCCACCGTTGCAGTTAACACGGCTAATTTATCAGCAAATTCTTTACGCCATTTAGCATCTTGCGGCACAGCCCGGTATTCACCATCAGCAATTGCGGGACCGGCTGGTAGCCGCAGCACCGCTACCTCATGAGCGATGGGACTCACGATACACGGAGAGTCGCAGATAGGGGCTTGAATGGCGTGTAGGGATCCAGATACAGGACCTGCAGGCTGGTGGTGTTGTACAGGCTCTGCACTGGTGGTAGCCTCTACGGATGTAGCTGGAGAGTCGACCCACAGAGCTGGAGTGAAGTCGCTATGTTCCAGCAGCGATGAATTCCAGGACGCGTCCAGGATGTCGTCAAGACCAGGCCAATCATTGACGGTCAGCCCTGCTGGTGGCGCACACTGGGGATCTCCATAGACTATTTGTAATAGAAAAAAGAAAAGAAATCAGTATCAATCCCGTCATGATCATTACACTCTATAGAATATACACATGCTTTTTTTTCATTTAATTTCCTACCGTGTTGTATAGTCCCATCCGGTTGCACGGCGACTGTCTCTGTAGGCGCCGCCGACACATGCACCTCCACGTCCCCAATCACTTGGTGGTTGGAATCAGTCCATGCCGCTCCATGTGGCGCGATTTGCGGGTTTATAACGGCCTGAATAACATGGGTAAAATTCTCCGGAGCTAGACCACCGTGGGTGGCGTCCTTGCGGGCCTTTTTATAAGGAATTTGTAGCTGTTCTATGGCCTGCGGTGAGCAGGGTATAGCCCCGCCTATTCCCGCCGATCTTTTCAAATTCTTCTTGGACAGTCGATTTGCTCCGGAGGGGCGCTGAATGACATTGGCCTCGATAGGTACTAAACGTGGATCAAAAAACAAAATACAAGAGTATTCAGGGGATAGGTTTGGTTGTTTTAGATGTTAAATTAATATATAATTTATTTTGGTAATACACCTATAGATATATTAATGGCGGACGTATTAACAACTTACCAAAACTACCGCTTGTCAGCACATTAGTCTGGTCTGCTAGAATCGGTCTGTTGAGCCGTCCGGAGGGGCGCTGAATGACATTGGCCTCGATAGGTACTAAACGTGGATCAAAAAACAAAATACAAGAGTATTCAGGGGATAGGTTTGGTTGTTTTAGATGTTAAATTAATATATAATTTATTTTGGTAATACACCTATAGATATATTAATGGCGGACGTATTAACAACTTACCAAAACTACCGCTTGTCAGCACATTAGTCTGGTCTGCTAGAATCGGTCTGTTGAGCCGAATATCCTGCAAATCTGTTACACATTGGGAAAACACAAATTTAATCTTTGTTCTACATGAATATACCATAGCTAATAATAATAATGATAGAGAGAGTGTTATGGAACTATATATTACACGCTGCTATAAAAAACAAAACAAACATACTTCCACGTGGACCCTGCTGCTGTTTCACGCTCTCGCCTCCGGCACCACAATTCGCTGTGAAGTAATCGCTGCTTCGGTCAGATATAAACAGCTGATTCACATAGACATAGTCATAATATAATCATGATACACACATATGAATACTTACAGTCAGTCGGCATAGTTGTGCAGGACGGATCGATGTTTTTTTTTTCTTCCAGCTGCTACGACGCGTTTACTAACTTAGAATAGTGTGGCTAACGTCTGGGTCGGAGGTCGTACGCTCCCGTATCAAGGGACCCCGCATATTTATGCCTAATAGACGCCCTATCTGCATCATTCGCACCTAAGGCCCCGACGTCATAGACGCCTGTCCAATAGGTACTGGACCCACGCACACGTAGGTACCACAGGCCTACGCCCACTCGCCAGACCTTATACTGATAAATAAAGTTGATCCAAATACGGATGAAAAATTACTAAACTATCTTAATAGTATCATGATATCACCTAATATATTGTCAATGTGAACCAAAGTCGGTTTTCGTAATATAGTGGGATAGAATATAAAAAGCACATTATTACGTCTCTCACACACACACACACACACACACACACACACACACACACACACACACACACACACACACACACACACACACACACACACACACACACACACACACACACACATCAAATCACTCTGTATAGTACCAGGGAGCCATCAAACAGCCTGTGTCTTCCATAGACAGCTCCCCCATAATCAACATGGAGCCGGGGGGTGCCATGGTCGTCAGACATATGTGTAACAATAGAGGCGTTGCTTCTCCACAGACATTAAGGCACCGAATTATACAACCCCTCATTGTTCAAAGGCATTGAATTACACTTTTATCCTACACTACTTACAAACACATCTGTTATAAGAATTGTATCATATAATGCTACTGCTGTCCACATATTGTTAATAGAATCATAGCCCATGAAACATCTGTTGACACACTCTCTCACACACACACACACACACACATGGCTATCCTTCCAACAACACAGTGATCATTCTGCTAACATCCTGGCCACTTTGACGACCGACTGTCCTGCATACAACACGGTGATCTTCCTGTTAACACCCCTACAGTTCAGCCGATTCGACTACGCATATCCCTAGCACACCCCCCACACACACACACACACACACACACACACACACACACACACACACACACACACACACACACATATACATACACACCCACACACACACACACACACACACACACACACACACACACACACACACACACACACACACACACACACACACACACACACACACACACACACACATATATATACATACACGCCCACACACACACACATACACTAATCACACCTCTGTCTATACAGATCCCGCACCCCAGCGACCCCTGCAGGTTCACCACTGGCATTACACCTGTCATCCCTACACAATGGATTTTATGACCCGTCATAAATCATAAACAGGAAGGGGCTCTTGTGAATAGGGATACCCCCCTCCACCCCCACCCTCCCCAACCGGAAGTGTGTTCAGATCGGAATGGGCCCAAACAGCATATGATATCAACTACTCTTAATACCCTTGACGTAACTTTAGTTCCGCTGTTTTAACCTCGAACATCATTACTGAGACATGTTGGATTTATGGCTTTATAGTGGCGTCCTCAAACCGTTGCTCCGTCTTATCTTATCATTTGATACAGTTATGGGTGTGTGTTCTGGTGAAGCCCAGCCCTGACCATCATAAATGTTTTAGGTGTAGTTGGATATTGTTTAAAGCCTCCTTCCTCATTCGATCGGTCAGAACCTTTACAACCGTGTTCAGTTTCTGTCTCGGTTCAGTATACTTCCTTTGTGTTTTGGCGAATACCTGAATCTCTTCATTCAACGGATCTTACTTTCCATCCTTTTGTGCTTTTATGTTTCCATATGACACGGGGCAGCACACACTTTCATCAAAGTGAGGCTAAGGTACAGTTTGCTTAATTTCATGTTTTCTTATGATTGTTGGTCATATCTTCTCACTGTATTAATATATTCTAAATGAATCAGTTTCCAGTCCAAGTTAAGTGTTCCGAAGTTTCTGCTGTAAAAGAGATATTGATCTAAGAGAGACAATCTGTCTGAATAAAGGAATTTTGGTCGTAACATCAATAACTAGTTTCAATGTGTAGGGGGTGTTTTCATAAGGAACCTCTGGTCTAGAAAGGGAACAGAAAACGGTTTGGACTCAAACATTCCCTGTTTTGTGCAGAAAGGACGAGTTGTGACAATCTCTTGGACTGTGTGCGTGTAGTGTGTTGTGGAGGTTTATTGGTAACATAAGTGACTTATTGTTGGTTTAATGAGCGTCGATAACGTTTCATTACCCTGATCTTTGCACTCTTGATGCCAGTGACTCCACTCTGTGGAAGAGACGTTTCAGTGGTTCCCGTTGTGAGGGGGCAACATTTCCTCCCACACTAATCACAGTCGGCCATCTCTGAAAGGACACCGCGTTATCAACTGCTCGCAGGTGAGCAGTCTGTCATGGTCATACTGTACCCTTCGGCAGATAAAAGGGGGGAACGGGAGACTTTTTCAATGTTGCATTTACTTCAAAAATGGAAATATGAATTATTAATATTTTTACTTTGTGAATGGTTCATTTTTATTTGATAGCAATTATAGATGATGTGGGTATTCATACCTTAATATGAATCCCCACTTCGTATTCAGTATGTTCCAGCTCTTACTTAATCTCCCCACGGAGAGTTAACAATGGGTGATTGTCTCTTGGGCTGGGCAGACAATCAGTTCGTGGTAGATAGTGGTAGAGTGTGTAGATCTAGACATAGATAGTGGTAGAGTGTGTAGATCTAAACATAGATGGTGATAGAGTCTGTAGATCCAGACCAGGGGTTCTCAAAGTTTTGACAGCTGAGGGCCAATTTAGGTACCCAAAATTTGACTGAGGGCCGCCAAAGGAAAAAACATCAGGCGGGAAACGCCGTCAGCATCCCAGTGCTTTTATTTTTTTTACTTACATCTGTATGTCATTGCGGGCCGCCAGGAATGTTTCTGCGGAATGTTTCTGTTTCTGCACTTTGAGAACCAATGATCTAGACATAGAGATAGAGTGTGTAGATCTAGACATAGAAAGTGATTGTGTGTATGAGATCGAGATAGATAGTGATAGAGTGTTTATGAAATCTAGACATTTATAGGGATCGAGTGTGTAGATCTAGACATAGATAATGATAAAGTGTGTATCTATGTCACTTAGAGATAGATAGTGATAGAGTGTGTGTGTGTGTGTGTGTGTGTGTGTGTGTGTGTGTGTGTGTGTGTGTGTGTGTGTGTGTGTGTGTGTGTGTGTGTGTGTGTGTGTGTGTTTATTAGAGAGGAGGAGGATATACAGTCTTTTACACAAGAATTTCCCATCTGGTACTCAAACACAATCCACAGAAACATTATGGAGTTGTGTTTGTGTCCAGGTCTCCAGTCTACTATGGATGAGGAGAGAGAGGAGGAGGAGGGTCCTACCTCTAAGACCACTCTGTCTGGGGAACATGGCCGCCGGAGCAAAGCTAAGAGGTAAGAAGAGGTTCTCTCTGTCTG